>NW_016820951.1:161604-193256 GCF_001698545.2 Rhinopithecus bieti | reverse complement strand
CGCCCGGCTAGTTTTTTTTTTGTATTTTTTTAGTAGAGACGGGGTTTCACCGTGTTAGCCAGGATGGTCTCGATCTCCTGACCTCGTGATCCGCCCGCCTCGGCCTCCCAAAGTGCTGGGATTACAGGCTTGAGCCACCGCGCCCGGCCTCAAATCTCTTCTAAGAAACCTTTCCCAGCTCTTTCTACATACATTGACCCTACCCTTCTAAGAATTCCTATTACACTTAAAGTCAGTAGCATACATCAGCATTTCATTATTCTCTAACTTTTCATGGATGTTTGCTGAGTTTTCCTAAATAATTTGTAAATTATTTTGAGCAGCATCTGATATTCTCCTTCGAGAACCTCCAACACCCCTGAGAACAGCATAAAAAATGCATTGTAGGCTCTCAACACATACAGGTTGACCAACTGATTGGTGGAGTTCTCCCAAGTTGAATTCTTCTTACTCAACCAAGGAAATTTGCCCAATGTTTAGAAAGCCGCTTTAGCTCATCCAAAGAAGCAAACTGTTGTCGTTATGCATTCAGTTTGGTTTTGGACATCAGTATCAGGAATCTGTATGGCTGCATGCCTTTTTATTCCGGAATAGGCTCCTTCTACCCTGAGGCTAACAGAATCAGCCCAAGCTTACAGAACAAACTTTTCTAACATTCCATTAGCTTGCATGTTGTTCCCATCAATTACTCCTAGAGCTTTATTTTGATTAAGAATAAGACGACATGATATTTGAGGATTTGGGTTTATGTACAAAGTTAAAACAGAACATCTAAATTTGTTTTCTTTCCCAGCAAAAATATTAGAAAATGCAGAGATATACAATGCTCAAAAAATGCAAGAAGTATGAAGGATAGAATAATGAAAACTAATTGTATGCAGCACTGGATGCTGCATTGGTTTTACCATCCTGAGAATAGCTTGGCATTTACAGGAGAGTTCAGAAAATGGCTACTCCTAATTTCTGTTTGCCATATTTTCCCAAGATCTGTATAGCGTTATTAATTTAAATTATTTATGATAATGTCAGAAAGAAATACTCTTCATGTTGTTGGATAAATCGCACTAGTCAGAAGCGACTCACATAAAATGAAAGACTTCTGTCTGCTACACCAGCCAGGGAGAGAGCCAGCATTGTATGCCGTGGCTTTCTAAGCCTTCATTATAAACTCCTCCCAGGCCCCCTCCCTCATCATGGCCAGCGAGAGCATCAGCAGGCTAATAACAAGGAAAAAGTAAGTTTATTCCTCACTACTCCATCAGGATTCAATGCAATTCAGAGCTAGAATAATGAGAAACATTTAATTTTTTTTTTTCTACAACCACAAAAACAGGTAATGCCTTCCAGTTTAGGACTCATATTTAACAGGAAGGTGAAATGCATGTCCAACCCTTCCTCAAAGGTTGAAACCTTTGGCTGGATCATCTCCCTGCATTTCTATTTGTTTTTGTTTTACTGGACCGAATCATGTGGTTCTTTTATTTCTGAGCTCTTGCATGCTTCCCTTCTTAAAGCTAAATGATCTGAATTGTATCAGTTTTAATGATGTGTTTTCACATGGACACAGCCGGACTGCATTTGTGAGAGATGGGAATATTCATGCCCTGGACTTTCTAGCATAGAGACTGGCCTTGGAGAGGCAGGGGACAGAGAGACAGCCAACAGTGATTCTGACGTTTATAGGACAACCATCATGCAGCCGAAACAAAGTAGGTTGACCATCATTTCTTCTTCTTGGGCCCTCATTTTACTAAATAAAACCAAATGGAAACTGGGTGAAGTTTACCCTGGACCTTTATTTTGTATTTTTTCACCTCAATGTGTATCTAGAATTATATTTACAGAAAACATTCAATCAAAGTAAATAGATAAGTTTTAAAAACCCAAATGATTCATAAGGATGAAGAAGTGTGAAATGGAGTGAACATTTATTAAGCAGCTTCTTTGTGCCCAGCACCATAGTAGAAGTTTTAAGTTTGGTGTTTTGACCTGTCACAAATGTTTGAGGCAGGCATTATGAGGAACACATTAGAAATGAGGAAATTAAGCCTCACAGACGATTAACAACATAAGCAACAAAAGATGATGATGAAATTCAAACTCTAGTCTTCAAAGATTCTTCTCTTTCCACCGTATTACACTACTCTATTTTAACTGGCTTCCCACTATCTTAATGCTGGGCTAAGCTGCCATGTAAGGAATTTCCAGCAAAGCAAAAGCTAAAAGCACTATTGTTTTTTAGTATCAAATAGTCTCAGCATGCTAATGAGCTCTCTTAGTCTAGTGTCAGCAAAATAACACTGTTGGAAAAATTATTCACCAACTCGTCTATCAGACTCAAAGTTCCTTTTCTTTCTTTCTTTTTTTTTGTTTTTTTTTTGTTTTTTTTTTTTTTTGTTTTATTGAGACGGAGTTTTGCTCTGAAGCCAGGCTGGAGTGCTGTGATGCAATCTCGTTCACTGCAGCTCCCAACTCCCTGGTTCAAGTGATTCTCCTGTCTCAGCCTCCCAAGTAACTGGGATTACAGGCGCCCGCCACCATGCCCAGCTAATTTTTGTATTTTTAGTAGAGATGAGGTTTCACCATGTTGACCAGGATGGCCTCGAACTCCTGACCTCGTCGTGATCCACCCACCTCAGCCACAGACTCCCTTTTTAATTTCTCCCTCACTGAATCCTGGGGAAAAAAAAGAGAGTGCTCCGATACTAGTGACATTCGTAGTCTTCCCGTATTTTAATTGTATTTTTTAGTAATTTTCAATGGCTATTTCTATTTATTCCTTTGACTCCCTATCACCATGGTGTCTAACTATCCAGACAAACACATTAAACTAAAACAAAACATATGAGAGAACTGAAAAGAAAAGCTTCACAGATCACTCTCCTCTGGAGCTAAGTTTTGTTGATTTAGAGATAACGGATTGTGTCTTGAAACCCTGGGGCTATGTCGGCAGCGTTAGCAATGGGCTGTGATGGCAATTTGCTATTATTTAGCCACCGAGAGGATATTTACCTACAAACCATTTTTTTTGTAATAGAAGAAGAGAAAAAGAAATGCAAGAGCATAAGACATGGAAAATAATCCGCTTTGATCTTGTAAATTCTTCACCCCTGAGAGTCATACTCCAGGACTCCAAAGATGCCAAAGTGAAAACAAAGTACCTAGGAGAGAAAAGAGCTGTGCTTTTCTGTATCATTTTAGTTTGCTTATTCAAGTCACTCCACTATTTATGGCTGTGAAAATGCAAAATGCCTTGAAATTTTGTCGTTAATGAAATAAAGAAACTAGTCCAAGAGATCCAGTCATATAAATATAACTCTAATGCAAATAGTGACTTTTGTTACATGACACAAGTAGGAGAGGAAATAATGGCACAGGAATTTGCGGTTAGGGAGAGTAAGAATTCTCTAGAAAAAGAGAAAATTTTGCTATCTAATATTTTACAAACATGTTTAACGTCTCATCTTTTAAAAGTTTGATACCACCTGCCCTCCTTCATGCTTTACCACGTGTGGTGAAGCACACACACACAGACACACACATTCACAGAGACCCATTTGTTTTCTGAGAGTCACGGTCTCCATCTTTATAACACTCTGCTAGCTGCTTTTTAAAGACATATCACATCTACAAGGTTGAGGGAGGGATGCCCAGAATTCTTGGTATTTCTGAACCCAGGGCGAACACTGATAAAATGATCTTTAAAACACAAATCTCATCATGCATTTTCAATGGCCTTATTCTTTTTAATGTCAAAACACAAATCTTCAACGTGGCCTGCCAGATGTAATGTGACGTAGCTGCTGCCCCATGGCATCTTCCGGAGCCAGCCTCTCCCAGCTTTATTCACTCTAGACTTAGCCTCATGTGGGCCCTCGAGCAGGCCACACTCTTCTTAACTCAGGCCCTCTACCTAGAATGCTCTCTCTTTCTCTCTGAAGTCCCCCTTTAAAAATATTTTAAGTAATGTGTATTGACTTGACTGATTATACGTGTAATGAATGCTCTTAGGTAAAATTTAGAAAATACTGAGAAGCTGAGAGAAAAAAAAAGTGGAGATTATAAGTTCACAATCCAGAGTCAACTATTAATATTTGATGTGGTTCTTTCTCCCTGGGAATCTACTTCTTAATACAAATCATGATCATCTTGTATTTGCTCAGATATTTTCTAGTGAGTGGAAAATACAGGTTTCTTTTTTAATCCTACTCATAATTGCTTTTGGAATTTTGGAAACATTTTTTAACATGTATTTCCTAAATGAGCAAAATCAGACATAAACAGTACCTCTGAGTAACTCCTCCACACATTTCTTCCACTGCGCATCAAATCCCCCATCCTGTCTCTTGACTGTATTATATAACTTAGAATTTTGGACCCCAATTTTCTTTACATTAATATTTGTATTACCAAGTTTTTTTCAATAATAATTATTTTATTTCCTTATGGAGTTAAGTGTACACAAATTGTTCAGAAATCCATATTTTAACTAATTTTATGCCCACTTGTTCCATTATATTTTGATTTCCTCTTTCTTTATTTCTTAATTTTATATTTTTTCTCAGTCATCTGAACTACAATATCAAAATGACATTTTAGAGTACCTCCACCTTATATAGCTGAAAACATCCTGTTTTAATTATTTTCCCTTAAGTTCATATAGTCATGTCTTTGTGTCTTCGTAACTG
Source organism: Rhinopithecus bieti (assembly GCF_001698545.2). Taxonomy (NCBI): domain Eukaryota; kingdom Metazoa; phylum Chordata; class Mammalia; order Primates; family Cercopithecidae; genus Rhinopithecus; species Rhinopithecus bieti. The sequence continues at coordinate 188,568 of NW_016820951.1, read as the reverse complement.
TTGTGGTTCTGTTGTGGTTATGGAAGAAATGTCTGAAATCAGCCTGAATTTCTTCCATTTATATATATTATTCTACTTATAGTATTATAGAAATCTTCCTTTATAAAGATTTTTTTTAAAGATTTTTATCTGATTTTATGTTGATGTGCTATTGAAGTCACTGCTTCAGTGCCCCACACTCAGACCTCTAGGGGAGCATAGAGACGGGCAGGCTGTGGGGCCCTGACCCCATGGCAGTGTCTAGGGGTGAATGTTTAGAGCTGAAGCCCCAGTGGGTGCGTGTTACAGGGAACTCTTTTAGTTTGCCACCTATAGGCGGCTTGTGTTAACCAGTTCAATTAGACCTTCAACCTTGTTCCTTTCTGTAACCCAGGGTTTCTTGTCTTGGTGTACCAGAAGAATCCAATCACACGTGACTTGGAGAATGAACGCAAAGTTTTATTGAGTGGAAGTAGCTCTCTCCCCAGATGGGGGATCCAGAAGGGAGATGGTTTTCCCCTGGAGTTGGGCTGCTCGCCAGCCCCAGCTCTCCTCTGATGGCCCCAGCCAAACTGCACCTCATCCCGCTGGTCAACGGCCTGCCAGTGTGCCTGTGTCTGTCAGGGCATTCATCTGCTGGTGTGTTCTTCTGCCAGCCACTTGTGTTTTCTTCTGCTGATGTGCTCCTCTGACATCTGGCTCCCTTTGTGTCTGCCTTGCTAGGGTCCCAGGTTTTTATAGGCATAGGATGGGGGTATGGCTGGCCAGGGTGGTCTTGGGAAATGCAACATTTGGGCGGGAATGCAGGAGTCCCTGTCTTCACCTAGGTCCGTGGGGGTGGATCTCTAGCCAGAAACCATGCCCCCCCCGCCCACCCCGCACTTCCTTCCCTACTTTCATATCATTTAAAGGGCATGCTCTTCCCTTCCCAGTACTCCCACATCAGTTTGTTTACTTTGATTTTACCCCAAATAAAGTAAAATTTGTCACTCTGTAATTAAGAATTATTCCAGTTCCTGGAGGTTTTATTCAGTTATGACTTTTCTCTGTGTTTCTATTTTGATTGTTCAACTTTCTTCCTCAGGGATACTTAATCTTTAAGTTGAATCTCAATCTCCATGTTTGCTTGCCGTATTTGTCCTGTTCTCACTCACTGTTCTTACCACTTTATTCTCTCCTGTGCACTTTGGGAGAAAGTCTCACCTCTTCTCTGCATCATTGATTCATTTTCTCCAGTGTCAGTTATGCTCTTTACTGCACCAATTAGGAGGTGAAGAGTATTACCATATTATAAAGTCTTGCAAAACTTCACTATCTTACTATATCTCTTTCCTTCTTGGCTTGTAATCTCTTCATTTTCATGTTTCTCCTTTGTTGATTTTTGTGTACTTTTCACTGGGAGATCATGACTTCTTAAATCCTGTTAAGAAGTTAGTATGTCTAACTGTTGATGCTTAGCAGGCTTTATGTAGAGAAGCTTAGAGCCTCCACTCCTTCTTTAACTCTCTGAACAAGTGAGGTTTATAAAAACTGGAATCACAGATAAGTGCTCCCATTCCTTTCTCCTGACTTTTCCTTTTCACCACCAGAGACACCTATCCACCCCACAACAGCACCACTCAACAGACATATATCCACAGTTTATGCCTAGTTGTTTTTAAGGAGTTGAAACCCTCAGTCAAAAGTAGAAAGGGAGGTGTTAGTTTAGAAAGCACTATGCTAAGTGACATAAGCCAGACAGTTGGGGGCAATTAGATAGGATGCAACATAATTCTCTGTTTTTCATTGAGCCTAGTTCAAATGAGTTCATCAATTACATTTTCAAATCCATCCCATTGACCATATAATTCATGATAATTCCTCCAAGAAATCTAAACAATAGATTTGCTGTGAGTCTTAGTTTTATATTTGTTTTACTTTTGTTACGTTTAGCACTTTTCTGAACCATAGCAATTGCGTTATTGTAAAATTTGGAAATATTTCAATAGGGTGCTAGCTAAATATCATTTTTAAGTCAGAAATATGAGATTTCCAAAAACAACTAGTGTTACTCCACGCTGAGAATTTCAAAGCAAATGACCCATTCTATGCATCTGTGCATGTTGCATTCATTTTTCTATATATTATGACATAATAATAGTAATATACTTTTTGCATTTTTCCTCCTGCAAGTTTAATATCCCACTTTACTTAAAGTGTATTCTGCTATACAGCTGTGGGACTGTATAGCCTTCTATAGAACCATAGAGCGTGTGTTAAATGTTCATCATGTCCTTTAAAAATATGTTTTAAAAATTGTATTCTGGTACCAGTTGAGATGACTCTTTAGCTTAAAGTGTTTGTACAGGCAATGTGTATCACATTTTCTAAAGATAATTGAGCAAAACATATACCAGTCTCTTTCTTGCTTTCTTTCTTTTTTTTTTTTTTTTTGACAGAGTCTTGCTCTGTCGCCAGGCTAGAGTGCTGTGGTATGATCTCGGCTCACTGCAACCTCCAACTCCTTGGTTCAAGGGATTCTCCTGCTTCCACCTCCCAAATAGCTGGGATTATGGGCATGCGCCACCACACCCAGTAATTTTTGTATTTTTAGTAGAGACGGGGGTTTCACCATGTTGGCCAGGATGGTCTCGAACTCCTGACCTCGTGATCCGCCCACCTTGGCCTCCCAAAGTGCTGGCATTACAGGCATGAGCCACTGTGCCTGGTCATACCAGTCTCTTTCTTAGCTAACCATTTCTCTTTTAAAAATGGGTGTCATGTTGGGATTATAACCACCAGTCACTTGGCAGTAATGAATTAGAACAGTAGACTAAAAACATTGGAGGAAACATATATACATGATGTAAGTGTACAAAAAAATAATAAATGCCAAAAAGGAAATAAGTGTACAGAGTATCTAAGAAGAAAAAAGACAATGACAATGGCAGAGTGCAAAGAGCACTGGATTTGGAGTCTGAAGATCTGAGCTTATGCACCCATGCCTTACAGTGAATAACTTAACCTCTCTGACCACTTACTTTGTCTGACCCTCACTTTCTCAATCCTCAAAACAGGCTTATTATAATACTCATCCCTATAGTTGTTTTCACAGACAAATGAAATTATACCATGAAGTATTTGTAATTGACAATATTATACAAATAATGTCAGAATGCAGTACTGACATATGCTACAACATGGAAGAACCCTGGAAACATGGTAAGTGAAATAAGCCAGACACAAAACCACAAATGTCACATGATTTCACGCACATGAAATATATAGAATAGGTAAATTCATAGGGACAGGAAGCAGATTAGCAGTAACCAGAACTTGGAGGTAGGGGGGAATAGGGAGTTATTCCTTAATAGTTACAGAATATCTGGAGTGATGGAACAGTTTGACTGATAGACGTGATGGCTGCACAGTACCATGAATGCAATTAATGTCACTGAATGTTACCTTTAAAAATACTTAAAATGGCAAATTTTATGTTATATGTGTTTTCCCACAAAATATTTTTTAAGTTAGATTTTATGTTGTTATTGTACGTGTACTGTTTAAACCAATTGTGATAAAACTTTGTTTAAAAACTAATCATTAAATTTAGGCTGGTATTACGGTAATTGTGTGAATTACCACAAATGAACAAATCAATTAATAGCATATCCTGAAAAAAAATTTATGTAATGCTTATGTACAGTGACCTAGTAACTATGGCAACAAAGAAATTATATTTGGAAGATAATTACTCACCCAATTGAAGAAAACTCCCATATATCATGTTTAAATGAGTTTTTGCGATGTGTCTCATGATTCTTCTGTAGTAAAGAGGTATGCACAATGATCTATTACAAAAGTACCCCATATGTGAGCATCCCACTGACAGCTATGATGAAAATGAGTGCTACAATATATATATTATCACCACTCAGGAAGCATGAATCATTAGAACATAAATAAAATTTCCCATCTCAAATCTCATCCCTGATCCCAAGAGTTGCTGCTTCCACCTGAATTCCCCATCAAGTCTGCGAGCTTCCCTCTGGCCTTATCAAAGCAGCTGTGCCTCATAGAACCTGGGGGATGATGCTCGGGACTTTCTGTATTGGCTCCTCTCCTCCACAGTCCAGCATCATCCCATTTTCACTTTAGCTTTCTTGAAGCAATCTCATTCCCAATGGGGATGACTGAGATCACCATACTATTCCCTGAAGTTGAACCTATCAACAGTTCCATGATAAATGCATTTCCTGCACCAAATACAAAATTGAGATGGCTTTGGACTAAGACCTTAGAAGAAAAGAAAGTCATAGTTAATTCCCCAAACTGCAATAATTTTTATTCGTTGAATATTTTATCTTAGATGAATCATTTTATCTGTTGTAGTCACTTCCTTCCTAGTTTGATAAGTTAATTTAAAGTGTGTTAGCCCAGATTTTAGCTGATTTACTGCTTTATTTTTCTGTCATTGTTTTCTTGTTTCTAAAATGATCTTATGAAGTATTTTATAGTGAATTCAATTCAACAAGTATTTTGGAATCGTATTATGGGAAAGCATTCCACGAGGTGGTTCTTCAGCAAAGCTAGAGATGACACCAATTCCTTTTTTCTTTCTTTTTAATTTTGATGGGTACCTAGTAGACTTATACCTTCATGGGGTACATGAGATATTTTGATACAGGCATCCATGTGTAGCAGTTACATCAGGGTAAATGGGGTATCCATCCCTTCAAGCATCATCTTTTTTTGTGTTACAAACATTTCAATTATACTCCCTCATTTATTCTAAAATGTACAATAAATTATTGCTGACTGCAGTCTCTCTGTTGTGCTATTGAATACTAGATTTTATTCACTGAATCTAACTATATTTTTGTACCCCATTAACCATCCCCATGACTCCAGTTTCTTGACCCTAAAATTTAAAATATATGAGGAAAGGTTACTCATATACTTGTATATAATTAAAATTTGGAAAAATTTCTTAAAGATTTTCCTTGAATATATTCATTTTGCAGAATTAGGAAAATCTTGGCGAGAGAAGTGGCATTTATTATGGATCTTGTGGCAAGGTTAGAATGTTTATTATTGTGCATTTAACCTACTAAATTGAGAGGTCCTCAAGGATAAAAACTTAACTTAGTTATCTTTGTATCTCTGGGAACAATAAAATCACTGGGACAGGATCATAGATGTATCTGGCTGCAAAAAATATTTTGAGACCGTGCTTCTTATTCAGGAAATACACTCCTAAATCAAAGATTTTTATAAATGTTTATTTATAATTTCATAGTTTTTTTACAAGACCGATTCAGGAACTGAGAATTTGAAGCAGTAAGTTGAATGGGATCATGTAGTGCCAACTAGACTGATTTAGAGAACATGAGTTTGAATCCCAACTCTGCTTATTAGCCAAGTGGACTAAATGAGGTATTTATTCTCTCTGAGCTTCCAATTCATCTACTGAGATTAGAGATATCAAAACCTAGCACATGGAATTTGAGGAAAATCAAATAAAATAATATTAAGTTTTTTGCAGAGTAGGAATCAAAATGTGTTAGTTGAAGTTAATTCAGCAAGACTCTTGTGCTTCCAAGATAATCTTTTATTTATTATTAATAAGGGCACTGTGTATTGAATGTTGATTGTGCATAAATACTATATTCAAGGGATGATCAGTCATCAGACCAACAGCAACTCTGAGAAGTAGAGATGAAGAGATGGAGACTGCAAGATAATTGCTGACTTTAAGCTAGGAAGTAGATTGACAGCATTTAAGCCCTTATTCTCTGATTCCAGAATTTTTACAATTAATCATTATACAAACTGTTTCACACTGAAATAAACAATTGCAAACTTCTGAATTTAGTAAGAATAAAACTTTTAAATGCATTTTCTGTTGGGGAAGATGTCTTTCTCTTTCCCAAGGATACTGCTTTTCTCTAAAGAGGAACTTTGGGAGTCTGCTCTGTCACCCCGGCTGGAGTGCAGTGGTGTGATCTCGGGTCAGTGCAACCTCCACCTCCCAGATTCAAGCAGTTATCATGCCTCAGCCTCCTGAGTAGCTGAGATTATAGGGGCCTGCCACCATGCCCAGGTAACTTTCATGTTTTTAGTAGAGATGAGGTGTCACCTTGTTGGTCAGGCTGGTCTCGAATTTCTGACCTCAGGCGATCTGCCTGCCTCAGCCTCACAAAGTGCCGGAATTACAGGCATGAGCCTCCACACCTGGCTGGGATTTTTTGAAGTAACTTCAGTTCTTGTCTTTTCCTCTGTCACTCCCTCCTCCACAAGGAGGGAAGAAAGATTCATCTGGTTGGTGGGAATGAAGAATTGCGGTCCATGCCAGGCTCGTTGGTAAACACCTAGCCAGTGTGTTCTCTGCCTAGGAGGCTTGTCCTGCCCTGCGGGTCTGTGACCAAGTGACTAAGTTCAACTCAAGGAGAAAGATCACAAAACTAGTATCTGGTCTTGGTTCCAAGTAAGTTCTGAAATAAGTCTAGTCTATTGATCCCTATCAAATTCCACACGTATTTATCAATTGATTCAAAATTTGGGAGAGATAAGGTATGATTAGCAATTGATTTCAAGTTCCAAGGCTTGTTGAATTTAGCTAGCTATGTAGGCATTTTAAACTGCATTTGGAGAATGAACCATAAGAGATGAATAAACTTTTTCTATCCATAATCTATTTTTTTGCTGTTTATCAGGTTTACCTTACAAAGTACAGATATAGGTAAAATGTAGTCTAATTAAATTTTTATTAAAGAAAGAATTAAAGGGGGCATGAATTTATATACCTCCTAAGCACATATAAATATATAATAATATATATATATATATATATATATATACATACACATAATGTGGTGTTGTTGTATATATATATATATATATACATACACATATGTGTGTGTGTGTATATATATATATATGTATACATACACATATGTGTGTGTGTATATATATATATGAAGAGTCTTTGGAGCCAGTAAAATTCTGGTTCTAGCATTACCAGATATGTCATCTTTAAGTCATCTAACATCTGTAAGTCTCAGTTTTACATCTGTAAAACTGTAATAGTAGTACCTCATTATAGGATTGATCTGGGAATCAAATTTGTTAATGAGTAAATAACTTACCACTATACTTAATATACAATGAGAACTCGGTAGTAGCCAGTGCTGTTATTATTAGATCATTATTAACATCATGATTTAATAAATCAATCATTCTTATTTCTATAGATAGTAGAAAAAGAAATAATTTTAAACTTGATAACATAGAATCTTGCAAAAGGAGTGGGCTTTTAAACTATAAAATGTAGTAAGCATTTTAATACACATTTTAAAATTGTTATTCATCAAACTCATTTAAAATAGAATCAATAAACCATAAGCATATTTGGATACTTTAAGCAGTGGTTGGGGGAGGAGGCTGTCTATGATCTCTCAATTTAAAAAAGGTATATTGGCCAGGCACGGTGGCTCACGCCTGTATACCAGCATTTTGGGAGGCTGAGGCAGGCACATCACGAGGTCAGGAGATTGAGACCATCCTGGCTAACACAGTGAAACCCTCTCTCTACTAGAAATACAAAAAATTAGCCAGGCATGGTGGCGGGCACCTGTAGTCCCAGCTACTAGGGAGGCTGAGGCAGGAGAATGGCATGAACCCGGGAGGCGGAGCTTGCAGTGAGCGGAGATCATGCCACTGCACTCCAGCCTGGGCGACAGAGTGAGACTCCATCTCAATGAAACAAACAAACAAAAAAGGGTATGTTAAGACTTCACACATCTCTGACCATAGGGGAATTTTTTTGTGTGTTTTGTTTTGTCATAATTGATATGTAACAGATGACATTTCTAGAACAAAAGTTATGTTATATTTATATTCCAATAAAGTTTCTTTCTTTCCTCCAGTAACATTTTTGATTGTGAATACTGGTTATAACCCTTTTCAGTACCCAGTGACCATGATTATTACTGCCCTCTCAACTGTGGCCAATTTCAGATTCAGAAGTTAAGTGACTGTCACTCCCTTGACTTCTAATTACTGAAGATGCTATGGTAAAATTCAGACTTGGTTGCTAGGATAGATAGCTTTGAGGAAACATTTCTGGTATCTTTTATCCTTATGTTGACCCTCTAGATTAAAGCAAAGCATGGGATATTTCCAGTTGGTAGCCACAATAAAATCTAACTGCAAAAGTAAAGCAATCAGAAACTATCTTGTATTCAGATGATATAAGGTGAACCTGAGTTTCCTTTTATTTGTGCTAGCATGTGTTTGAAATTACATGGTGAATTGCATAATTGAGAGATTCAGAACCAGGCGTTCTAAATAATAATAAGTAGCAGTTGTCAAGGTAACTTGGGAAGGGTATTGGGAAAGTTTTTTTTTTTTTTTTTAATATAAAAGGAAATGGGAACATTCTCACTGATTGTTGGTATCGCGTTTCTTTTTAATGCTTTGCATTATCTCCACATAATGTAGAGCATGCTCTATTTCTAGTTGGTGACTACCACGAAATCTTTTATCAAACTTCAACAAGAGAGTAAGCCAAAAATATTCTAGTATTCTATAATACCCTATAATATGAGAATATTCTGTTAGCGTGTTTCTGTTCAATTGTAGCTGAATTAGAAGTTAGATAAAGGATGTTACTAAAAGATATTATAGAGTTACAAAACTGAGTGAGATGGGGATTGAACACACCCACTCATTATTATACAATCTGAATTTTTACCAACATCAAACGTTGCACAAAATTTCAAACTATCTGGAAAGATGTTAGTGAGTATTCAATATCTATGTCACTTTACATTTTTTACAAAAACTTGAGCAGTGTTTTCTCCGTGCCCGACCCTAGTCTATGTGCTTTACCCACCTTAACGCATTTGATCCTCGTAGCAACCCTGGAGTGTAGATCCTATAATTATCCTCATTTCACAGATGAGAAGCTGAGAGACAGAGAGACTGAGGAACTCATTCATGATACCAGAACTACAATTTGAACCCAACGATTCTGCTTTTCAAGTCTGTGCTCTTGACTGTGCAGTTTTTCTTCCTGTGCGAAGGTCTGGAGCCCTTTATTTTCTAAGCACAAGACTAATGAGAGTAAAAATGTAGCCTACTCTCCAGTCTGTGCCTTCCCTTTGTGGGTTTTGATGGCAGAACGCATGGACTCCCCACTGGGAGAGCCACGGAAGAAGTGCTTTCTCACCTCCCTGGTTTCAGAGTGTGTTCCGTTTCACTCTTTGGAGTTGAAGAGAAGAACTGAGCTGATTGGGTCTTTGGGGACATTTTTTGTTTTACCAATTTTAGCAGAGCTGGCTTCTGCACTTTCAAAAGTATGTCAGACCCATGGGCAGCCTCAGCTTGGGTGTTTTAAAGCACTACCACTGACTAAGAGAAAGACATATTTGCTATGTTGTCTCAGAGTAAAACAAGATACTCCATGCCGGTGACAAACACTTTTGTATAGCATAATAATGCAAATTGGCTGGTCTTATTCAAAGGAATTTGGACAATGGAGTTAATTGTACACATCAGTTTGAAAATACAATACTTCATAACAAAACAAACAAAATAGAACATATATGAAATGCAAATGAATTTAACTCAGACAACTGTCTTTGTGAGTTTTACTCCTCATATTCTCTTAAAATAATTGCCAAAGTAGTAGGTTTAAAATGGATATAATAAGGTTCTGGGGGATAAACTCTAGCATGCACCCAGAGGTACTGAAAACTTTACAGAAATTATTCTTAATATACATACCTTTTCCACACACATCAGTGAGTTGAATTAGAATATTTATAGTGTGAATATATATTTAACTCTTTAATGTCTCAAGTCTAGAGTTAAAATATTTAATTACTGGTAGAAAAATTTAAAGTATCTATATAGTTTATTATTATTTAAACTATTTGTATAGTTTACCTATCCGTGTGCAAGGTAGCTTTCAAGGGTTTTAACTGCAGACTTTCAACTGAAGACTTTTAACTGGTAGATACAAGTTGAGTAGCTGTAATCCAAAAATCCAAAATCTGAAATCCTCCAAAATCCAGAACTTTTGAGTTCCAACATGTCTCAAGTGAAAAAAAATCCATACCTAAGTATCTAACACAAACTTTCTTTCATTCCCAAAGTTATTTAAAATATTGTACAAAATTACCTTCAGGCTACATGTATAAAGTATATATAAAGCATAAATGAATTTCAGGTTTAGACTTGGGTCCCATTCACAAGATATCTTATTGTGTATATGTAAATATTCCAACATTCAAAAGCAATTCAAATCCAAAACACTTTTGGTCCCAAAGCATTTCAGATATGAGCTATTCAAGCTCTAATGATAAAATTTGGGTCATAAAAGTCTTCACAGAATGTACTTGAATCAAGTCTTTAGGATTCTCCAAGAGTCATTTAGGCCGGTTTAAGGTCTTCTGTCTGATTTTCTTGGGATCCCAACTAAAGTAGGGTTTGAGGTCCAGAAGGAGAGAGACTTAGAGCTGGAGCCTAAGCATTGGAAAACTACCTATTGGGTACTATGCTCACTACCTGGGTGACGGTGCTCATTTGTACCCCAAACCTCAGCAACTTGGAATTTACCCATATAACAAACCAGCACATGTACCCCCAAAACAAAACAAAGCAAAAAGAATTGCTCACGTTGGAAGAAGGTGACTAATACCAGAGGCTGACATCCCAAACCACCTTTGCAAAAATTATCGCTGAGAAAATTATAACAATAGTGAAAGGGATCTGACCTCACTGACTCCGTCTTGCTTCTAACCTCTATGCTGCCCTTGCTCATTCCTGGGTAGAGGCCGAACTAACTTTAGGAGGAACTTAATTTATAGTTTAACTTTGAAACAAAGATGACAACAGCTCTTTCCCAAAATGAACCCCCTTTCTGCCTGAGGACTAGACTGCCTTTGCAGGACTAACAAATTAGCCACAAGATTAGAAATTATGGTTTAGGAGTCATGCAGCTGGAGGCTGCAAGTTTCTGACCCTCCCCAAACTGCTCTTAGGGATAACATGTCACTATTGTAAAACCTAAGATCGGTGCTTGAGATATTTTGCAGATCCAGTACTCAATGGATCAGCTGGCACCAGACAGATTGATAAACTGACTCATCTGGTCTTGTGGTCCCCACCCAGGAACTGATTCAGTTCAAGCAGACAGCTTTGACTCCTTGTGATTTCATCTCAGACCTGACCAATCAACATTCTTCACTTTCCTACCTCCTGCCCATCGAATTATGCTTAAATATCCACAGTCCCTGAGTTTTCAGGAAGACTGACTTGAGTAATAATAAAAATCCAGGTTTCAATAATAATAAAACCCCAGTCTCCTTTACAGCTGACTCTGCATGAATTAAACTCTTTCTCTACTGTAAGTCCCCTGTCTTGATAAATCAGCGCTGTCTAGGCAGTAGCCAAGGACAACCCATTGGCCAGTTACACTGCTAATAGGTTTGCTTGGCTTCCACCCTCAAATATAAGCAGAAATTCATTTAGATGGGATCTTACATGCAGTATCTCAAGATCGGGGTCTAAATAAGAATGTGTGTGTGTTTGTGTGTGTGTGTGTGTGTGTGTTTAGAGAGAGAGAAATGAGACAGAGACAGACACAGAAAAAGTATCACTTTTTTTCCCAAGAAAGACAAGAAAGTGACTCTTGGGAACTAGTATTCAGGGCTGTATAACGACTTATTCCACAGACGTATTGAGAGTATTTGATTACATTTTCAAATCCCCCACTTCATGTTACAAGTGTCAAACATAGACCAGTCATTCCTGCCTAGTGAAGAACTTACAGAGACCCAAGGGGTGGGAACATTAGGATTTTAATGAAGAGGAAGATCACACTGTGTCTTTGAGGTTAAACATCGTAGGCAGCATTCAGCAATCATGCTTACCAGATCCTAGCACACCGGCACAGTTGATCCCAGATCAGTGGTAGGATGGCTGGAGGGTTTTCCTCCTACCTACTGTTCACTAGGGAAACTGCAGACAGAGAATGGTTGTTGTCTTCCTCCGAAATCTCTCCAATCTGGAGTAAATTTTAGTCATTTACTAAACATGCTCCACATAAATTATTCCAAACCATGTTTACTTACTTGGGTCTAAAATCCTGTAGATGGACAAAGCACACATGGCCACAGAAAGAAAGAAAAATCCTCACTGGAGCCCAGCCCGGTGAACGCAACTTTTCCTTCTCCAGGTTTTAACCCTCTGGCATAAGATGTGGCCACACAACAGAATATATTAAATTACAAGACTTTTTTCTTTTTGGTCAAAGACATGTAAATAAATGATCAGGAGAAGCAAAACTAATATAAAAAAGATTCGTAGATGAGTTTATCAAGAACAGAAGGAGAGTTCTATAATTCTTTAAAAATTATATCCCAAGCTTATTTTCCTACAGGTTTAAACATGATGACAAGAATGTTATCAACTTTTTATATCACTCTGGCTATACAATTTTAGGAATTTCCTGCAGTTTTCTTTCCAAACACTTTCTTAGGAAATTGGTAATAGAAAAGCTTCTGTCTCCTTTATTAAGATGTATTTCTACTTGATTCCTCAGCTCGTTCAACCTGAGGTTTTAAGGGCTGCATTACTCACAGGATTGTTGTGTGAAATAATTAATTAGTATTTCCAAGATGTTCATATGAAAGGTGTTAAAGAAAAATCAAATCTGGTCTAACAGAGGGCCCTCCAAAAGGAGACCTCCTTCTATTATTTTATTCTTAATTCTAACCAAAACCCAGAGTTTGGCCAATGCCAAGATAACTGTCTGGAAATACTTGGACAATAGAGTTCTGATGTTTGCAGTCTGATTTCTCTCTGGCTTGCTGTTGGTATTATATTCCTATTAGGCCATAATTAACATAGTGTGCACCAAGATTGTAGCATTTTCCTTATAGCTTTCTTCATTTTGGAAAATGTTTCTGTTTAAAGGCAAACAACCCAAGGATCTCACGGCAGTCTGGTAGGTAAGAAAATATCTATCTTCCTGTTCAGGACACCAGCTTATTTTCAGTTTTGACTGCTCTTTCTGTTTTCCAGATCATCAATGTCAGAGATGAGTTTTTCTTGTCCTTCACTTGGATGATGTCTGCAACCATAACCTCGTAAATTCTTCTCTGGAGCCTCCAAGTCTGTTCGGATTATTTCCCTTATTGCGCAATATTCAATCATTTTGGCTCCGTGTTTTCCAGTGCAGCACTATTTCTAAGGCTCATCAATTTCTGGTCCTGAGTCATTGAAGCTCCTATTTCCCATCATGAGGTTTTAGGGTTGTGAACAGCATCAGAAGCAATGTGCAGGCTAAGACTGCAAACATCAGTAATTTTACCTGGTTGAATTTTTTAAGGCAAGTTGCAGCAACCTTACTTACCAGACCCTACCACACAAAGAGCTTTGGCCTCATGTGAATGAAGGGTATGTCTGTAGAAGGATCTTTACTCTGCTCACTGTGGAAATACCAGGAAGAAACTCCTGTGCACTTACCCAAGAAGGCACTACCACACTGAACTGAGTCTTCATTCTTTATCACTCTGCCCTAGTCACACAAAAAGAGGAAAGTGACACATAGGTCAGCACTAAATACATGATAAGCACTCAACTGACATTTGTGATAATGAGTCATCCAGTCAACAAATCTTGCTAAGCCCCTTCTATGGGTTTTGCACTTTTCTTAGAATGGGGAATACCGTAGTGAGAAAAACAGATAAAGCTGCTACCTTTATGGAACTTATACACTTGCATGGGGGAAAGATGAAAAGGTATCCTTAGAACTCCGTAAGTTCAACTCTGGAGTTTCATAAATTCACGCCAATTCTCAGTAGTAAAACTTTGGGCATTTTAGCCATGGCTCAGTCCCTGGAAGGACCAGAAGAGCCTAGAACTTTGCTCTGAGGATAGCATGGTCATTTATTTTGTTCTTCCTCAAGGTCTGTGCTCCTTCATTGTGTATTCACAGTGAAGTCCCAGAGGTCATTCAGCAGGTGACTGGCTTGGCCCATTCTGACTCAATGATTACATTGATACCTGTGCAACCCTTTATCAAGTGTTTGGCTAAAGTCAAGATTGATTGTGTCACCCACAATACCTTTATCTGCTAACTCACTCTATTAAAAACAAAATTAGTGTCTGAGAGGATTTATTTTAAGACACTGTAGCAGATGATCATAGAGTCTCCTTTTTTCTTCTATCTATAATTTTACAAGCAAACAGCCTTAGCAAACCACTCCTGGTCTGATGCCTCATGGTAATGTCTCCTAGATGCATACAGAGTTTGAAATCCCCTAGACCAACAGCCTCCCAGCGAGTTATGGCACTAAACTCTTCTAGCATTTTCTTGCATGTCCATTGCACTCAACTTTAAGGGAAAACGTTATTCATTTTTTTCTTTTTAATTTCCAGGGGCTGATATGTTTAGCCGAGGCTGCATTTTTTTCATCTGAAATAGGGATTCTTAATACTATGGAAAGCCACACTGGCATATTTGGGGATTAATTTCCTAGTAACAATGGATTTAATACAAAACATACTTGTATTGTAGTGAAGAAAAACGCCAAAGGGAGCAATATGCATTTTGCAGATTCTGCCAAACAAGGCAATGTTTGTTTATGCTTTAGATAAAATAAATTAATGTGTTTTGTTTACATTTGCATACATCTTTCTAAAATACATGCATACACAAAAACACAGTTGCTGTTGTGTTATTAGTAATATTTTTGTCATAGGGCCTTTTCCTGTCAGTCCATATGGCTTCCTCTGAATGGCTTTACCTTTATACTCTAAGGATGAATCTCGTAGCTCTTTCTAACCACCATGACCTATTGCTGCCTAGAGAAGAACCCTAGAAAGCACTGACTTCTGCTGTGGATTGACTCTGTCATTGTTTTTCATGAAGATTATACACACACACACACATATGCACATACGCATGCGCACACACACACACACACACCTGACACCCCTCCCATAAGCTTTACACATAAACTGCATCCAATAAAAAAGAATCAGTGAATTCTTTCTAAAGAGCTACTCAAATTGGGCAAGTAACTACTTTCACATTTTGGAATATCTTAATAAAAACCACAAAATTCTCACCCCTTGAAAGATTTTGGTTTAAAGTATATATTCAGCCTTGAGTTGTATTCAAAAGGATGTATATATTTTAAATCTATGCCAAAAGTCCTCTTTGTAATACTTCTTTGCCTTGACATAGCTCTAACAGTAAGAAGGTCACACTTTGCCCCAATCAGTTTCCCCGGTTTTTTTTTTTTATTTCCCCTGTGCAATTCAAATTCAATCCCAAGCAGGTGAACCAAATATACTAATTGGTTATTACTTATGCTTTAAAATCCTGTTTAATATTTTTCCTACTTGCCCCTTGCTCCCTGCCCTTCTTCTTCTCTTCTCATTCTTTTCCTATTCAAGTTTTTTAAATATGTACATATATAAAGAAATATTTACAGGTTTAAGGGTGTATGTGTATATTTATATAGATGTATGTTTGTGTGTACATATAAAAAGAAATGTACTTTTACTCCTATCCCCCGAGGGCCACAAAACAACAATCCCCCAGTAGCACTGATCACACCAAACACCTAGTTTCTCTTCTCTGCTAAATGGAACCAGGGATTTTTAGAAAAATGATTGATTTCAGAACGAGGGCTGGTAAAGTACAAAATGAACCGGAGGAAGCATCTTGGCCTCTCCTACCTTTTGTTAGATTCCAAATTCCGCTAAGTCAGAAATAAGATACTCAAGCTTATTCCACAGTGGAAGGAAGGCTTTTTATGAAGGGAGGAAGAGTATATATGTGAATTACTAAAAACTGGAAGCCCAGACACCTCAAGAACAATGGCATTAACAGTTAATTACCAGTTAAGAAGTTATTATTAAAATTGCTATTTTAATAACAAAATTGTTAAATTATTAATATTAATAAGCATAGGGAAGCAAGTAAATTTAATATTTTTTTAAATGAATAGCATATCAAAGGAAAAGGGGGAAAGGTTATTTTGTATGTCCAGAAACTTCACATTTACACTCACTGGCTACATTCACAACTTCTGTCACTCTGTCCCTGCAACGAGTGCCAGTGCGGTCTGTAATATTCTTGTTCTGATTTAGCACCTGATCTACACTTAATACATGATTATTATGTGCTTGGTTATATCTTTTCCGCTTCCTAATGCAGAGTAAGGTGAAAACGTGTGGACTTTGGGTCAAACAAGGTTTCAAATTCTTGCTCTTACCTATTTCTAGCTGTTTCTTAAATTGTCTGAATGAAAGTTCCTTGTTGAGAAGATTAAACATATTTAGTGTATGACTTGAGTACAAGAAATCATGAATTTAGTGGGCAATAGTGATTCTTTTTGCTTTTATTATTATTATTATTATTTTGAGACAGAGTCTCGCTCTTGTTGCCCAGGCTGGAGTGCAATGGCGCAATCTTGGCTCATTGCAACCTCCACCTCCTAGGTTCAAGCAATTATTCTGCCTCAGCATTCTGAGTAGCTGGGATTACAGGTCCCCGCCACCATGCCCAACTCATTTTGTATTTTTAGTAGAGACAGGATTTCACCATATTGGCCAGGCTGGTATTGAACTCCTGATCTCAGATGATCCACCTACCTCAGCTTCCCAAAGCTCTGGGATTACAGGCACGAACCACCTCACCCGGTCCTTTTTGCTTTTAGCATGTGACTACCTTTGCTGAAAGACACTAGGTATGTGGACTAGAGCAGGTTGCAAGTGTTATAAGATATAGGCCCTGAATATTAGGCAATTGACTTTGGGGAAGGATGAAGGGAAATAACTTGCGTTTGTCAACAGACAAACTATTCTATTCCATTTCCTTGATTGATGCCACTGTCATCATCATCATCACCAGGAACAGTGTCATTGTCATGATCACCAGCATGCCTGCCACACTTGCTCTGTACCTCTAATATTTCATTTAATTTTCATCACAGCTGTCTGAGATGGTGCCTATTATTTTCCCTCTTTTACTGAAGAGTTAAGTAACTTGGCCATAGTCACCTAGATAGTAAAGAGTAGGGCTAGAATTCAGACCAAAATAGTCCGACTCCAAAGTTAGCCATTTTAGTGGACTACACCCATGAAGGACACCTTCTGGTGTGTCTTTCAAGTTCCATAAAAATTAGTTACATGCAAGTCTTGGATATGATGTTAATTTTCTGGCTTTAAGATTTTGAGCTCCACTGGAGAATGTTTAAATCCATACATCACCAACGGCCTTCCATCAGATGGGAAGGACTTTAATGACATAAACAGAAGTCTGACTAATGCTTGTGTCATGTCAAGGATGTATTAAAGCAGAATGTAGCTAGCTATTACATTAGGCCCTGAGGGCTCTAGCCCTAATATTTGAAAGTAGATTCTGGGACGGGTGTGGTGGCTCACACCTATAATTCCAGCACTTTGGGAGGCCGAGGCAGGCAGATCACCTGAGGTCAGGAGTTCAAGATCAGCTTGGCCAACACGGTGAAACCCCGTCTCTATTAAAAATACAAAAATTAGCCAGGCGTAGTGGCGGGTGCCTGTAGTCCCAGCTACTCAGGAGACTGAGGCAGGAGAATCGCTTAAACCTGGGAGGCTGAGGTTGTAGTGAGCCAAGATCACACCACTGCACTACTGCACTCCAGCCTGGGTGACAGAGCGAGACTCAGTCTCAAAAAAAAAAAAAAAAAAAAAAAAAAAAAAAAAAAAAAAAAAAAAGAAAAAAGAAAAAAAAAAAGAAAAAAGAAAAGAAAAAAAGTAGATTCCAATCTCATGAGAGCAGAATTTATGTCTCAGTTGTTCAAATCAGGATATCCTCATTACTAAGCACAGTGCCAAATACAAAAAAGTAGAAGAGAAATAGTGGCTGAATTAGTGAATAAACTCTTTTGCACCATTTTGTGATGCTCGATAAGTGCTTGTGCAACTGCTACTATTAACCTTAGATGAGTTTCCCTATCACTTTCCCTCAGTTTCAATATCTGTATAACTCAGAGATGATAGTAGTAAACAGCTGTCCCTCAATCTCTGTTGGGGATTGGCTCCAGGATACCCTGTGGTCAAAATCCACAGATGCTCAACTCCTTTATATAAAACGGCATATATAACCTACACACATCCCCCTTATCTGTTTTTTATTTTTTTGAGACAGAGTCCCACTCCGTCACCCAGGCTGGAGTGCAGTGGCGTAATCTCGGCTCACTGCAACCTCTGCCTTCTGGGTTCAAGCGATTATGCTGCCCCAGCCTCACGAGTATCTGGGATGCTGCTACCATGCCCTGCTAATTTTTGTATTTTAGCAGAGACAACGTTTCGCCATGTTGTGTTGGTCTTGAACGCCTGACCTCAGGTGAGCCATATGCCTCAGCCTCCCAAAGTGCTGGGATTACAGGCCTGAGCCCCCACGGCACCCAGACCCCCTTATCTTTTAAAAATAATCTCTAGATTACTTGTAATACCTAATACAATGTAAATGCTATGTAAATAATTGTTATACTATATTGTTTAGGGAATAACAACAAGAAAAGAGTCTGTACATGTTCAATATAGATGCCCTTTTTTATTCACTGAATATGTTCAGTCTGCAGTCAGTTGAATCTGTGGACATGAAACTCATGGATACAGATGGCCTGTGTTTGCAGAACTATTGTAAGAATTAAATAAATGTATACATGAATAGTGCTTAGAACAGTACCTGTCACACGGTACATAGTCGATATATGTTGGCTATCCCTATTATTATCATAAGACTCTTAAAGCCTAAAAAAGTTAATCAATCCAGTTCTTTAAGAGTGCCTAATTTACTTCCAAAGTATTTTCAGTCACAGATTTCTAATGTATTTGCATCTGTCTGAACACATACGTCACTGTATTTTAATTTCACCAGGCATTGATGTCATACCAGGATTAAATACAGCTAATCTTGCATTTTCCATTGGTCATAGAGAGCTTCCAATCCTCAGGCACATTCACAAGTAATTATAAGTAGATCTGTAAGTGATAGCCAACTCTCTTTCACCTCTGGATGCATATGGTTTCTTAACTCTCCATATTTCAAGACTTGGCTGAGAATTTTTTGTCATTATTTTTTCTTTTACCAAAAGTTATTCATTAATTTCTAATTGTAGGCTTTTGTATCTACATTTTTCGTGATTAAATAAAATTAACTATATAAATGTTCAGGATTTTTGCCCGTTTATATTCATCATATTGCCATGGTCTTTCTTATTTAACTATCGGACTATAATTAACTATATTAACTACATTTTTAAGAAAAATTTTCCTTCTTAATAACAATTTCACTATAATCCTTTTAGTCCTTGCATTTTTGTCCCTCATTATTTTAAATATGTACCTGGTTTTTAATCTATCCCTTTTATACTCCTTGATATGGTTTGGCTCTCTGTCCCCACCCAAATCTCATCTTGAATTGTAATCCCTGTACGTCTAGGGAGGAACCTGATAGTGGGTGATTGGATTGTGGGGGTGGTTTCCATCATGCTGTTCTTAAGACAGTGAGTGAGTTCTCATGGGATTTGGTGGTTTAAAAGAGTGGCATTTCCCCTCGCTCTCTCTCTCTCCTGCTGCCATGTAAAATGTGCTTGCTTCCCTTCACCTTCTGCCATGATTGTAAATTTCCTGAGGCCTCTCAGCCATGTGGGACTGTGAGTTAATTAAGCCTCTTTTCTTTGTAAATTACCCTGTCTCAGATAGTTCTTTATAGCAGTGTGACAATGGACTAATACACTCCTATTCAGAATTTTTTTTTTGGCTACAGATAACTTGAAGCATTTCTTCATCTAAGACTCATTACATGTTACTTCATTAATTTCAAGAGAAGTTATAACTATTTTATTTAACAAAAGTAACTGTCTCCTAATAATCATTTATTTTTTTTCTCATGCTGTGTGACTCATTGCATTTTTCAATTCAACTATAAAACTGTCAATTTAAAATTTAAAAGGTAATGCATACTTTTTGGGAAGGGAAAGGGAGGTAAAAAAGATAATTAACTCCCATTGTTGAGCATATAGAGGTGTACTATGTTCCAGCAATTTTGTTAAGCACTTTGCCTGCATTATTGAGTTTAATCTCCACTAGAAATTTGTAAGGCTTTTTGCCATTATGTAGATTGACCAAAGGCATTCAGCCATTTCATGGCAAATCTAGGGTTCAAATCCATGTCTGTTAACTTCAAAGATGTCATTATTTTATTCTTTAATCTTTCCTGCAGAGAGAGGCTAAACTAGTCCTTCTCTTTCACTATGTCATTTTCATGTAAAAAGAATGGTACTAATATTTCATTATCTACTAAGGAGAGAGCATTGTAAGGGGAAAGGTAGTAGATGAAGCCATGGATGTAGGCAGGAGCAAGTCATGGAAAATACAGGCCATACTAAGGTGTCTGCACTTCATCTTGCAGGGAATGGAGAGTCACTAGAACCTCTGCTCTGAATAGGAAGCCCTATGCAGGGTTGATTATGATGGTACAATCTGGAAACAAGGAGGGCAGAGAAAGGCATCTGCATTAATCTAAGCAATAAGGTAATGACATTCTCACTAAAGCAGATTCAGTGAGGACGGAGGAAGAGAGTCTAATTGCTGGCTGTATAAAAAGTGAAGTCAGCAAAATATAGGGACCCATTAGATTAGTGAGGGAAAATTAGAAGTCATGAATGACTTGCAGATCCCCAGCCTGGGTGTCCCAGTAGAGATGATGCTGTCAGCAGCTGTAAAAAGAAAAACAGAGAAGTGAATATGGTAGAGAAGATAGTGTTTTTCTTTACTGTCATCTTTGTTCATTCACTCCCTCTCTGCAGTTAATTCTCCAGACCCATCTCTTCTGGAAATCCTACAAGATGTGCCAGGCCCAGTACAAATTCTACCTTTCACAAAAGCACTTGCCTTGATTACACATGGAAGAAGTGACACTTTCCCTTCTCTAGACTCCTAGTGATTTTCTTTGTACCATTCATTTAGTAAGTATCCCATTCTGCCTTGTATGAGAATTGTCTGTGAATCTTCTGATAGTTCACATAATCCTTTAGAGCTGAAACCATGTCTATTCTTGGCATCTTTGTATCCTCAACAAAGCCCAGCAGTTGATATGTTTGATGTGTAAATAAATCCAAATAATTTTAAATAAGTGAAATAACGTCTGGTGTTAGTCATGTTTTGAAGAATGTAGCATCTACTGCATTTGAAGCACTTGAAAGCAGGCAATGTATTTCAAGACTTTGAAATGCTATTGTCTCATAAGGCACCATTCAACTTAGTGCTTATCTCAATGCTAATTAATGCCCCATTAATATTTGTAAAAAAAAAAAAAAAACCTTTCATATAGACGTCATTGCTTCATCTTTTTTTCTTTATCCAAGCCTTCTATGGTAATTAACCTTTTTTTTTTGAGATGGAGTTTCACATTTCACTCTTGTAGCCCAGGCTAAAGGCAATGGCACAATCTCGGCTCACTGCAACCTCTGCCTCCCAGGTTCAAGGGATTCCTCTGCCTCAGCATCCCAAGTAACAGCGATTAAAAGTATGTGCCATCATGCCCAGTTAAAATTTTGTATTTTTAATAGAGACGAGGTATCACTATGTTGGCCAGCCTGGTCTCGAACTCCTGACCTCACGTGATCCACCTGCCTCGGCCTCCCAAAGTGCTGGGATTATAGGTGTGAGCCACTGTACATGGTCAGTAATTATCTTTTAAGGATGGTATTGTAGCAATTGACAGGATCTCAGCAGATTTTGTTTCTCTAAATGTAATCATAACCCCTTCCACTCAGTTACAGTTATCTTCTTGCCAACCTCCTATAGTCTCTGCATTTGTATAAAGAGATTTTAGTACTTTCATGTTTTTTTTTTCCAGCTTTCATCATATGCTACAGAAAATGATATCCTCTGCTTTCATCATATGCTACAGGAAAGTACGTCCTCTGCCTAATTTTTTTTTTTTTTTTTTTTTTTTTTTTTTTTTTTTTTGAAAAGCTGCTAGCCTGACAGTTTTGGCAGATCAAACTAGGAAATTAGAATCTGGCAACAAATAGGCACCACACAGCAGACAAAACTTAAGGTTTGCAAAGTAGTGATGCTCTTCGACCTGTTGTATTGGGCGCGAAATTAGATCCTATCAATGTCAAACTCACCCCCAGAGCGAACATCCTCTTGTGACAACTACATGCTGTGCTTCAAGCCAAATGATAGAATAAAAATGTTAATAATTATGTTTTGGAGTAGAATCTGCACATAAGCTAATTGCACCTATTTACACATATTTTTAGTTGTATGTCCTCTATATATGTATAAAAGAATAATAAGAGAAAGGGCAACCCCATTACCAAAAATTAGCGAAAAGACCTACAGACAGGAAGAGTTCCTGTGCCTTGCCTGTGGTTTTTACCTAAAACCCTGAATTTTTTTGCTGGGAAGGGCTGGGTTTTGGAACATTCAGGAAGCTGTGACTCCTGCTAAGAGTTTTAATAGGGTAGATTTCTCTTCCAACAAGGACTTTGTAAAAGAAGTGAATTGAACTTAGAATGAACTTCCAACACAGTGATTCGGTAAAGCAAGAAAATGGGGGAGAAATGCTTGGAATGAAGGAGATGTGGATTTGCAGTGCGTGTGTGCAGACTAATATCAGTTACAGTTTTGAGCACTACCCTAAAATCGTGTTGGTTAGGAAAAATGGTTCCCTAATACATCAATTATCAAAAGGAAAATGTGGAAATTTTAAACAAAGTAAAGCAGGTGTTTTTATTACAAGGCTTTCAGAGACTTTCAGTGCCAATGTGCATCATAAACCTCTGCTAAAGAGGCATAAAGATGTCGTGCATTTCATCGTGGAATCATCCTGTCTCCTTTCCCTGAGACTCTAAACAGACTTGATTTTGAAAATCAACATAAAGCAACTTCTATATTTTAAAAGTTGCACTTCAAGGAGACTGAAACTTGTCCAAAGTCACCAGCCAGCACTTTCTATCCTGGTCTGTGGCTCTTTCCCCTACCTCACGATAGTCACCAATTTGCTAAATGGTTTTCTAATTTTAATAATGCCACTTTCTCCTATTTTCATCTCTTAGCTTTACCAAAAAGAAGATCTAACATTCCTATATTTGCTTTCCTTTGGAATGGCCCCAGCTGTAAAAGATAAGATACCATACATAGTCTTAGAAGTGCAATATAAAGCACTTGGAGTTAAGTCTCAAAGGCAACATCTAAAGAAAAATGTTGACACAAAACCCTTGCTATCAGGCCAACTCACAGAAGGCTGTTAGCAACCTTTTATAACCATGCGTTGGAAAAATTAGTAGTATGAACTGTGTGTGTGTGTGTGTGTGTGTGTGTGTGTGTGTGTGATTGCTGTTGCTGGCTTTTCTGCTGGCACATCTTGACTCTACCTTCTAATATTTGAGAAAATTTCCAAGAGTATAGATGTATTTAATTTATTCATTGAATAATTCATTCATTTAGTAATATATCCGACAAACATTCATTAAGCCCTGATGACTCTCAATGCACAGGTCTCGATCCCAGCTCCCATTCCTACCACACTCCTACCCTGAGTGTATGCAGGAACTCTGATGAGAGATTCCTTCTTAGGGTGCCAGACTCTGCTTGCGCCTGTACTCACTCGCAGCTGGCTGCTTGTGTAATTCTGCCTTAATACTGAGGTCCACTCAGTATGTTGCCATCTAGCAAAACAGGGATGCCCTTTCCTCAGATATTCCAGTGGTTTCCTAGAGGCAAATGCTGTTAGGGGAGATTTATTACATAGTGCATAGATGAGTGACAACAATCAACACTTTAGCACATACAGCTGAGCAATGAACATATGACAAAGCGTAGAATATCTAATCAAAGAATCTATGATTAGTAAGGAATTGGAAACTGGCTCTTCAAAGTGGTTCCCATATAAAATCTAGACTAGTGAAAACTGGGTAAACTGGAAGAACGTAGTTCCAACCCTTCCCTGACCACCACCCCATTACTCTGTCACATCCTCTGTTTCCTTAACCTCATACCGTTTATCATTCTTTGAAATCATCTTTTTAATTCTTTTCCTTGTTTCTTTTTTGACTGTATTGCTCCATTCAACATTTGTGCTGTTTGAGTGCAGGGATTTTACTTGTCTTGTTTCTTGTTTTATCTCCAGCATTTAGAACTTTACTGGCAACTTTATTAGCTAATTAGTAATACTTGTGGAATTGAAGATTAGATGAATGAAGTGAGTAAAGGCATCCTCTATTCTTCTAATTCATGTTAATGTCTATCATAATCTACTTTTTTCCTTTACCTCCCAGTTGAATTATTGAAATATTTAATGTAAAATAAATAGTTTAAAAATTACGTCAGATTTCTCTGAAGGCATATGATAAATTCAAAGAAAAATATCTTTGTTGCATGCAATTAGATTTAATTCATGAAGGTGGGGCCAAACCGTTGTCTAATCTAAAAAACTCTCACCAGTCTGTTTTAAACATCATTGAAAGAGAGAAGTATTGGATGTGAGTAAACACCAACATTTCAGTTTTTACATGATAGCCCTACCTTCTTTCTTTTTTTCTTTAAGAAATCTTCCTCAAGAATCCTTTCAGGCACTAGGCCAGGGTCCACTTTTGAATTTGGCTAGCTGACCCCACAATCACAGAGGCAGTTTGCTGCCTCTTTGCACAAAACATTTCTTTGCTCTGTTGCCCAAGCTGGACTACAGTGGCATGATCTCAGCTCACTGCAACTTCTGCCTCTCGGGCCTCAAGTGATCCCCCAACCTCAGCCTTCTAAGTAGCTGGAACCACAGGTGTGCACCACCACACCTGACTAATTCTTTTGTATTTTTTGTAGAGACAAGGCTTCTCCACATTGCCCAGCCTGGTCTCGAACTCCTGGGCTCAAACAATCCATCCACCTAGGCCTCCCAAAGTGCTGGGATTATTGGTGTGAGCCACCAGGCCCAGCCTAAAAGATTGCTATATCTAAAATTCATTTCCATATGATTTGGTTGCAATTGTTTCAGAGATAACAATCAGTTGTCTCTGAAAAACAGTGAGAACATTGCAGATATCTTCACCAGTGAGGAAGAAGGACTTCTAGAAACAATCTCAGCCGTCTTGAGACTCAGGCACCACTTGCAAAGCAATCACCAAGGACAGAGTCTTTGATCACCAGACACCTGTTCTATATTTCTATATTTCTTTTTCCCCCCGGTCTACATCAAGTCAGCCACAAAGCCCATTATGAATGCAGTTTTGAGTTTGTCTGGATGAAGTGGCTAGTAATTAGTTCCTTTTACATTTGGTAATTTTGTTAACACAACTCAGTAGGTGTCTTGTTAATTTGTTCATTACTAGGTGAATGAAAATGTGCATCTCTTCTGTGAATACCAATTATTCCCAAATGAGGTAATTTCACCAAGACAGTGAAATTTCCTCATTCTTCCCTGGTGTAAGAATATCACTGCCAGGAATGAACAGTTCCAAACAAAGAAAGCTGTGGGAGGTGGAAAGGGTGTTCTTTCCTGAAAACGAGGCGTCTATTTGATTATTTTGCAATCTGAAAATAAAGCACATTTTCGGGGTGTACAAGAATTTAAGGGGAAGAGGCAGCACATACTGGTGGTGGTGGTGCTGCTGCAGGCTCAGGGGGCCCTGCGTCTCTAACTTCTCTTTGCAACGATTAAAGGGACATGTCACTGTGAGGATGTAAGAAGAATAAGTAGTCATTTCATTGTTTCTAGACAATTTGATCATACTCCAGGATTCTTGCCACCAGCAAAACAAAGAAAGTAAGTTTTCAGATCTTCAACAAAGAGTTTTCAAATTCTACTTTTATTTTCTGTTCCAAAACATTTCTACTTTCAGAATCAAAGCAGCTTTCTAAGTTTCGTTCTTCAAATCATTGAATTTTTAGGGGGAAGGACCAACTAGTGTCCATGGTAATACTATCTGCAAGACCAAAGAGAAGGAGTAAGTCCAACTCTGGGGCAAAGAAAGTGGGAAGGAAAGGATTTGATTTCCCTGAGAATGGAAACTGTTCTTCCTTGCATTTGTATTTCTGCACATAGCATGTGCTTAGAACATAGCTAATAAATCTGCAGGTTCCCATCTCCTCCTAACAGATTGTATTGTATCTGCCTTGTTCATACACATATTCTCTATGTTGAAGGCATAGAGAAACAAAATTGATTTCTGCCCCTTTAGTCAATCGAGTTGATTCACAATGCAAAATGGAGAGCTGGGGCTGCCCTTCCTAAGGGCAGCAGGGTCCCAAGAGCCTCTCTGCCCTTCCACCTTCCGTTTATTTCTAGCCAAGAAAGACAGGGAAACCTATCAATGAGCTTTCAGGACGCATTTGGGGTCACTAGAGAAATGGGGAAGATGTAAGTGGCCTGTGTTGCCAGCAAAAGACCATGAAATCACCCGGGAAGTCCCAGAGCTGCCTGCTGCTCTTCTCTGTTTTTCTTCCTTCTTAGCTGCTTCCAAACAACCTCCCCTAAGCCAACTATAGCAGCTTCTTTGTTCTCTCCCCTTTGGGCCAACCTCCATGTTGCTCTTTTGTTCTTCAGGGAGTTAAGGAAGAGTTATTGACTATCTCAACGTTTTGTTCTCTGTCTCACGCAGAAACTATTGCTGACAGGGCTCTCATTTCCTTACTGTTAGACTTATTTTTCAGACTACCTTCAGGCAAATGAAAATGTAAAGGGGACTCAGACTATACATCCCATTCACTATAGATTCCTAAGTGATTAACATAGTTTCTAGTACACAGTTGTCTCACAATGAATATTGTTACTTATTAATAGTGAATAATAGTAAAACCAATAATATCTAACAATTCTCAGATCATCAACACACTGCCTATTCTATAACACATAATCTGGATTTAACACTTAACTTTCTTTTTTTTTTTGTAGATAGAAAGTTTTCTTTTTTTTTTTTTTTT
>NW_016820951.1:154239-160871 GCF_001698545.2 Rhinopithecus bieti | reverse complement strand
ATTGCTTTTGGTGTTTTAGACATGAAGTCCTTGCCCATGCCTATGTCCTGAATGGTACTACCTAGATTTTCTTCTAGGGTTTTTATGGTATTAGGTCTAACATTTAAGTCTCTAATCCATCTTGAATTAATTTTCGTATAAGGAGTAAGGAAAGGATCCAGTTTCAGCTTTCTACTTATGGCTAGCCAATTTTCCCAGCACCATTTATTAAATAGGGAGTCCTTTCCCCATTTCTTGTTTCTCTCAGGTTTGTCAAAGATCAGATGGCTGTAGATGTGTTAACACTTAACTTTCATTTAAAATTCAATCCTCAAAAAAAAAAAAAATCCCAGAAGAAATAGAAACTATTATCAAACCCATTTTAAGGACAAAGAAGTTGAGGCACAGAGAAGTAACATGTCCAAGATTATATAGCTGTAAGTGGCAGTGCAACGATTGTTTGCTTCCTCTATTATCATTAACTCCTAGAAAACAGAAACTGTGTCATAGTTATCTGCTATCTGCTATAATGTCTAGCCAAAAATCTTGTATTGAAGCAGTATAGCATAGCTGTCAAGAACCAGGAATTTGAGTGAGACTGTCTGCATTGAAATCCTAGCTCCAACACTTGCTGACTATGTGACATTAACATTCCTAAAGGTCAATTTCCTCTTTTTAAAGTGGAAATAATCATAGCACAGTCTCTTATGATTGTGGGAGGTTCAAAGTTAGCACAGGACCTACTCTTCAGTAGGTGCTCAATAAATGCTATTCTATCATATCTCAATGACCAACCTGTGCTCAGCACAATAGGAATTCTGTAACTGTTTGCTGGGTGAATGCAAGACCTGAGTAAATGAATAAGTAACAATGGAATGCCTGTATTCCATCATTTTCTTCCAGTCCCAAGCCACTAGCAAAGCTTCACTCACCAACTCTGGTGCTCACACAGTATGGTTGTCAGCTCACAGATCCTGGTCATCTGTTCACACCTTAAAAGCAGCAGAGGGAACACTGAGCAGGAGGTGTCTTATTCCACAGGGCACTGCTAAAGCAGCACTGATACAATCTGCACTTTTTCAGCCTGAGATCTATGGGGAAACTCCTTGGCTTAAACATGGAATACGGACACAGGAGGGGAAAACGAGTCTCCAGATTGAACTCTTTACAATGTCATACACCACAGATGTAGGAAATCTGCTGAGCCCAATGAAATGGGGACACCTGAGTTAAAGATGGCTCTGGGAGACATCAGCTCAGTACATTTTCCATGCTGGATGGGAGCCAAGCCCATGAGAAATTCTGCTGTCATTTCCTTTCACAGCCACCGGCTAACGAGTGTAAAATCTAGTGAGCTGAAGAGACAGGCATGGTGGCAGAGATTTAACAGCAGAGCTAAGTATATGAGACAGAAATGTGCTTCAGGACTCAAGAGAGCTAAAATATGGAAGACAGAGAGCAGAGGCCAGTCCACACAGAGACTGGAGCACTTAGGAATTGCACTGTGTTCCAAGGAGAAGTAAGCAAATCAGGAGAATCCGACTGGGATAGAAGCCATGTGGGGGCTGCTGGATCAATTTCTCTTGGGTCCCTTCTTACTTTAGTTTTCTGGAAGCCTGCAGCTGGGTCTGAATATAAACACCACTTCTTCAGAGGAGCACATGTAGAATGTAACAAATTAATACTAACACATTCATTCAATTTCCATTTATTGACACATAATTTTTCATTTTGACATTTTTTATCCCCAAAAGGGTTGTTTCATCAGACATAGAAGAAGAGCATCAACAAAGGCGGATGTCTTTATGCTGCTTCTTGGTTGACGCAATAGCTCTGCCAAGACTCAAGACCACAGGAAAATTTACACAGATGGGTTCAGAGACAACGTGGTCCCACCACAGAAGTTAGTTCCCATCCTGCATGGCATCTGGTCCTAAAGGGTAGCAGGGGGTCTTTGCAGTAGGTGAGAAGACCTCTTCAGCAAAACCACCATGTCATACACTCCTAAAGAATCATCTATGCTTCCCAAAATTAGAACAAAACTTCAGGGGAACTTGAATTTCCTTACTGGGGACTTAAAGACCTCCAAAGAGGAAAGCCCAGACTTGGAAACAAGAATAACAAAGCCTGCTAAAAATACATAAAAGCTTCAAGCAGATGAAATCCCTGGGGTTGCTTTCCATCAAACTTATATGCCATGATTATTAATGCCTAACCATATAATATCCTCATCAGGAAATTGTGTGTTAATTTCTCGAACTTTTGCAGACGAATAAATTGGTGCACAAAGGAGATGACTGGGTTTGCCTCAGGCCCTACAAGGAATCATTGCCAACCCAAGAATTACAACTCTGAGCTCCTGACTTGCAGCTCTGAGCTCACACCTTCAGGATCAATCTCCTTAGATCCACCAGACAATGGCTTCAAACGCTTTTATGGCAATTAGAGTAGGAACACTGTCTCCTACTAGGACACACCTACCCAGTTCTCCTTTTGGACCTGGGCACAGTTGCTGTCAGGGAGCAGGGAGTTGGAGACATAATTTAGTGCTTGGAGTCTTCCATGTCCAAGCAAACTTCTTCATGCCAAAAACCGCACCTTATAAGGAGAAAAGTCTAGAGATGGGAAGTCTTTTCCTGGCATAGCTTGTGAGGAGGATGGGTGTGGGGGAGCAGGGAACCAGGCATCTTATCTGTTTGTTCTTGAACTTGCAACCAACATTAACTGTGTTTAAGTAATATTATGCCATAGCATTGTTCCCAAAGCGATGACCTACAGTTCTTGAGAGGATGTCTTTTTCTTTCTTACAGATGTGCCCCATATGTTAAGATGTACTTAAGGAGTTAAAAGCAACACTCTGAGTTTTCAGCTCCAGGTGATGCCCTCTGCCAGGGAAGAGGTGGCAATGATATTCATGGAGATTTCACTGTGATCCTGACCAGTTAGGTTCTGTAGGGGAAAGCAGAGATGATCACAAAGAACCCTTCAATTCTAGTACATGCCTTTACATTGGTTAAAACAAGCAGCTATGGAAAATTCAGTTATAGAGACAGGTAAGAGGACTATGTGAGTCAAGATTCTGTGGCTACTACTATGGAATCCTTTCTCAGCCAGCAGTGGGAATGGGAAGTGGGAGAGGGGCTGCTCCAGATTTGTTGTTGTTTTGGTTTTTTCTGAGACAGGATCTCACTCTATCACCTAGGCTGGCGTGCCGTGGCACCATCACTGCTCACGTCAGCCTTGACCTCCTGGGTTCAGGTGACCTTCTCACCTCTGCCTCCTGAGTACCTGGAACTACAGGCATGAGCCACCATGCCTGGATAATTTCTTTCTTTTTGTTGTTGTTGTTGTTGTTTGTTTGTTTGTTTTTGTAGAGACAAGGTTTCACCATGTTGCCCACACGGGTCTTGAACTCCTGGACTCAAGCAGTCTGCCTGTCTTGGCCTCCCAAAGTGCTGAGACAGATGTAAGCCACAGCATCCAGCCTCCAAACGTTTAAAGGCTAGTCTGGAAAATGTAAATTATTGATGCCCTTCTCCAGGAGGGACACTTCGACTTGCCACTTCCTCTACGTTAGCTGGTTGCCTATACTTCCAAATCAAACAGCAATGGTATTTGTTATGTACCTACTCTTCTGGCAAGGGTTATGCTACATAAGTTTTAGAGGGCCACTTCCATGGTCCTTATCCAACCTTCCCCAGGTTTGTAGGAAGATGGCAGGCGGAAAGCCAGTTGTTATTCCTGAAGAGAACACCTTAGAACTGAAGTTAGCCACAGTCGTGATGCCCTGTTCTTAGAAAGGGCTCTTAACCTGTCTGAAGGCAGGATGGGCTCTTGGTAGCAATATGGATTTGCAAAGCTTTCCCTTCTGTCTGTCCAGACAGCACTCTGATTTCTGATCATGTCAATTCATATGCCAGCTGGGCTTCAGTGAGGGAGGGAAATGTCACGCTATAGCACAAATAGTTTCTTCTTTATATAAGAAGATCTAACGTCTCATCTTCACTTCATGTTATTTTTTTCTGAGACCCCCCCCAAAAAGGAACTCATCCTTGTGACTGTTTACTGCAACTTCCTAAAATCTTGCTTCTGGAATTTTTAAGTAGAACAACCAAGTTTAAGAGTTCTATTTCAAAAGGTTTTCAAGTACTTATATAAGCTGAGATGGAAAGATTTGATTTGATAGTCACTAGGAATAATTTGGGGGAAGAAATACATGACTCAACTCAGGATACGCCCCAGGACCGCATCACCCTTTGAGCTTTCTGCAACAGATGGATGCCTTTCTGCTCTGAGGCCTCAGAACCATCCAACAAGGCCTCGACAATAATAGCCAGGCAAAACTTTATCAAAGGAGGAAACAAAAAGGCCTGACAGATGATGCTGCCAGCATTGCAGCAGCCAGGTTAGCTTTGTTCTAATGCCATTCTGTCAGGTTTAACAAGCAGATATTAAGAGAAGTTTATAGAGAATAGAGATGAAAGGTTGTCGGTAGAGATGAGAGCTGCCAGTGGGCACCGAGATTCACAGCTGGGTGTAGACTCTGCCGCAACTGGCTGAGAGAAAAAGAGGTTTGATATGGGAGCAGCTGCTTCCAACCCCTGCTAGAAGCAAGGCTTAATCATCTGGCACCCGAGAGTCTGGAGCTCCACCTGGAGAGAAACACAGCAAATGGGAGGATGCTGGGTGTGAACCTCATCATTAGATTAGAAACAACTGATGTATTTGCAGAACTTGGTTCCTTAACTGGTCCTGACCTGGTATGACATCTCACATCCAGAATGTTTTCACCGAAGCATGCAAGGACAATGGAAGCAAGAAACCAGGAAGAGGTTCTAAAGGGATATTGGTGATTTTACTTAATGGATTGAGGGTACCCTTGAGAAAGAAGGGACACTGGAGAATGAAAAGGAAAAGGGCACTATAGAATGCAGTGACTATGTCCTGGCATGTAGGGCAAGCTGATGAAACTGTCTTCTATCAAGTTTCAATCGTACTAAATTCTTCCTGAGTCCACATTCCTTTCAACCGAATGCTTTTTGAAATGAGGATGAGTCAAGATGCCTCCGAAGGGCTGTGTGCCATCAACACACCAAAGGCTAAATTTCAACCTCTAACTCACCAATTCATTTGTTCCCTCTGTCTGCTAAGTTCCATTTCTACAAATTAAAATCAGAAAACAATTATTATGTTATTTGTAAAACAAAACAAAACACAAGTCCAGTTTAAAAAAAAAAGTCACCTCATCTTCTAAATGTGTATCTGTCTCTGTTTTAGCCATGCATCTTTTCCAATGAAGGCTATTAAGGCCTTCCTTTTTTTTTTTTTTTTTTCTGAAAAGGAACAGAATTATACATTGCAGCCATCCCATCCAAAATCATTAGAAGACCCTTACACATATCTGCCAGCAGTGATGCAATTAAATTGCATTGAGTAAGCTCCTTCTAAGTTGAATCACACATATATTTTCTTTTATGGAAGTGAAATTCATATAACATAAAATCAACTATATTAAAGTAAACAATCAGTAGCATTTACTAAATACATTCACATTTAATAAATGAATTATCTAGTTCCAAAAGGTTTTTAATCATCCCCAAAAGAAACCTCGTACCCATTAAGCAGTTACTCCCAGCCCCTCCTTTGCTACATCCCCACGCCCCACCCAGCCCCTGGCGCCACTGTATTTCAGAACAGTGTCTGTTCACACATTCTTTGTTGTGGTGAAGTATTGCTATTCCCTTTAGAAGAGCCCCCAGTCATGGGGAGGGGGGAGGGGGGACGGATGGCATTGGGAGTTATACCTGATATAAATGACGAATTGATGGGTGCTGACGAGTTGATGGGTGCAGCACACCAACATGGCACAAGTATACATATGTAACAAACCTGCACGTTATGCACATGTACCCTAGAACTTAAAGTATAATAAAAAAAAAAATTAAAAAAAGAAGACCCCCCAGTCATATCGAGTTAGAGGTTTTCTCAAGGTCTGACCACAATTAAGATCTCGGGTCTAGAAACAAATTCTCCCAAGGATGAGGTCTCTACCACTTTAGGATTGCATTACATTGTTCAAAGCCACCGCAGCCATGAGCCAAGCTTTCTACAGCCCTTCAAGACAATTGTCATCATTCCTTTGTGTAGCTAGTGGGTTTTTCTTGGAAGCTAAATGATAAACCTAAAGTTCATTTCATTGAGACTTTTTTGAGATTTCCATTTTACAAGTAAAGCACACAGGTGACCTCTCCTAGTTAAATGCTCTTCCAGCCAACAGATTTAAATTTGCAGATAGATTTAATATCACAAACCTTGAGTTTCCAGCCCACGCCTCCTAGGCTGCTCTGGGACTTTATACACACGCACACTTACTTCCATTATAATCCCCCTATTTTTAGTTACACATAACTTTTAAAGAAGTTTCTCTTGGAAAGTCTGAGGATTTTCAGCAGTTATTTTGTGATTCCTACGAAGCAAGACCTAGCTTTTCCACCTCAGAAATGCCAGGTTTTTTTTTTCTTTTACATCTGACTCAAGCAGCTGAATTGTAACATGTCCTAATTCCTTCTCATGTGGTTCTTCTTCATTCAAGGCAAGCAGTTTTATTGAATCCAAAAGAAAAAAAAAAAAAAAAACTCATTTAAAAATAATTT
>NW_016820951.1:139160-151655 GCF_001698545.2 Rhinopithecus bieti | reverse complement strand
TTTCTTTTTTTTTTTTTTTCCCTTTTTTTTTTTTTTTTTTTTTCCTTTTTTTTTTTTTTTTTTTTTTTTTTTTTTTTTTGGATATCATTTTTGTTCACAAAGATAGCCATGTAAAGTCACTGAAGATGAACTATTTTTTTTTTTTTTTAAATAAAAATTCAATTGCAAATACAAAGCATATATTTTAACTTAAAGAATTTTCTGGGAACTTTCTCTCTTCCACCTTCCCCCCAAAAAAGCAAAGTTTTTTTGCACAGTATGTTTTTTCAGGATACAGTTTGATAACATTTCATTAAAGTACAGAAAACTGTTTCCAATTAACCTGAAAATCAACATCTCATTTTTATCAAAGTGAGCTAAGGACATAGAAGTTATACCAGTCAACAGGTCAATTCTTCTGCTGAAGCAGGGAACTGACTTGAGAGGTACAAAACATAGGGTTTTCACTGCAAGTTTTCAGACTGAAAACTAACCATTGCTGGCTGCTGCTCCTCCTCCACACCCACTATGAAGTAGCACACGTAAATTCACATGGGCTGAGTCCCAGGAAAATCATTACAGAAGAGTCATTTAGCAAGAAGGTAGCCAGTGTTCATGACCCCCGTGCCTCAATTACCACATCCAGAGAGAGAAAGAGCAAGGAAGAATGTTATAGGATCATTCAATCATTCACCACATTCCGTGTGGTGATAGCCCGGGATGATGAATATTGACACTGGAGAGTCCCTGAGCCAACATGAAATTTGACTAGAAATAGCTGAAATTATTATTTTGATAAACAGCATTTCTAAATGCTATAATTGGAAAGGAATGAGCTATTTTAGATTCTGTTTGGATGTGTACCCCAATTATGGTCATCATGTTTAATATGATGGTAAGGGGTGGAGAGGTACCCAAATCTTTGAAAAGTGTTTTTTAAAAATAAGAAACATATGATTTTCTTGACTCATCTCTATTTTAAACCCCAAAGTACACATTACCCATTTGCTGCAAAGATGAATCACTGTGGACATTTCATTTTCAATGGAATTTCATGTATCTGAAGACCAGGATTGGTTCATCAGCAGAGATAGCAGGGTGGTCACAGCAAAATAATAATCCCCAAGTATTCATTGTGATGTGCTTTGCTGAACTAAATCTACTCATAAAACTTAAAGGAAGGTACCAAGAGTCTTTGGGAAAGAGAAAGAGAGAAAAAAAAAAAAAAAACCGGGAAAAAAATAAATGAAAAGGGAAAATAAGCAGTCTAGTCATCATCAAGGGCATGAGAACCTACTAACTAATCAGTATGGCTTTTTTGCCAGAAAGAGCTGGATTCATATCCTGGCTCTGGTACCTAATAGATGTGTGACCTTCAGCAAATTACTTCCTCTCACTGAGCTGCAGTTTCCTCACCTGTGACATGGGGCTATTATATTAGAATGTAGATTTCATGAGGGTTGTGTGAGACCACATGAGAACATAAGCCCATATATTTCAACCCATAAAACACACCGCCCCATGGGATAGATGATATTATTACCCCCATTTCATAGGTGAGGAAACTGAGGCACTGAGTTACCCAAAGCCACACTAAGCAGAAAAGCCAGGATTTGAACACAGTCTCTTGAGTGCCATATAGCAGTAGACACTCGATAAATATTTATGGAATGAATTGATGAAATGACACATACAAAGCACTTACAAATATTCAGTCACAAGGTTGGCACACAGCAAATATTAGTTGCCTTTCCTTTTTCCTTTTTCCTTCACATTTGGGAGAACAGAAGGTATACAGCAAAACATAGTTTCTACCTCAGAGATATGCCATCTTGTTGAGGAAATATGAATAATTATGACATTAGAAAATTATATGAATGTGTATTTAAAACTAAATTGTTTGACAGAGGCCAGTGGTCCCAAGTGAAGCCATTTTACTCTTCCAGAACATTTGGTAATGTCTGAAGACATTTTTTTTTTTTTTTAAGATGGAGTTTCACTCTGTCACCCAGGCTGGAGTGCAATGGTGTGATCTCGGCTCACTGCAACCTCCACCTCTTGGGTTCAAGCGATTCTCCTGCCTCAGCCTCCTGAGTAGCTGGGATTACAGGCATGTGCCACCACACCTGGCTAATTTTGTATTTTTAGTAGAGATGGGGGTTTCACTATGTTGTTCAGGCTGGTCTCAAACTCCTGACCTCATGATCTGCCTGCCTCAGCCTCCCAAACTTCTGGGGTGAGCCACTGCCCCCAGCCCTGAAGACATGTTTAATTATCACAACTAAGGGTATGTGTGCTACTAGCATTAGCAGGTAGAAGACAGAGATACAGCTAAAACATCTTACATTACATAGAACAACCCCCTCAATAAAGAGTTCCAGCCCAGATATCATCAGTGCTAAAATTGTTGAGGTTAAGAAACTCTCGCCTAGGCTATAAAAACTACAGTAGTTCTAAGGTGAGAGAGAAGAGTCAGAGATTACTTTGCTAATATGGCAAGATTTTTTAGGATAATACAATTTAAATAGGAGTAAAATGGTATGCCAGAGGAGGAAGTAAAGCCTCCATCACCACTCAGCAGTGTTTCTATGCCCTAGAAAATATCTATACATAATACCTCCCCATACACATAAAAACCAGGGTCAGTGGATTAATCTGGGCATTAGCAATGCATCAGAAAGGTTTGACCTATGTTCACACTTAGGAAAACAGTGTTCAAGACCCATAATTACTGACATCACAATGAATGGGCAGCACTTCTGTAAACCCAATT
The DNA here is from genome assembly GCF_001698545.2 of Rhinopithecus bieti. NCBI lineage: Eukaryota > Metazoa > Chordata > Mammalia > Primates > Cercopithecidae > Rhinopithecus > Rhinopithecus bieti. Next base: position 148,903 of record NW_016820951.1, on the reverse strand, counting down.
AATAAGAAAATATTTCCTTTGCTCTTCTTTTATTCACAAGTTTGAGAAGAGGCTCAGCTGGGGACGTTGCAGATACTCATACATGTTTCTTCTCCACCTGCCATCTGGGATTGCTTAGCAAGGGCCCCCGATGGGCTCTGAGATGAGATTGAGATATCGCAGATCATGTGTAATGAGTAGATAAGACTGATCACAGCATCGTCCCTTCCCATTAATCTCTTTATGTATGTTCCTGAAGATCTTCAAGGAGAACATGTCCTAAAGGAGGTATACCCAACCATCTTGGCCCAGAAAAAAAGCCTCAGTCATTGAAGGCAATGGAGAATGCTAACATCCATAGTATCTTGCTACCAAATCCAGCCAAACCAAATCCCATGAACTCACACCACCTTAGGAAGGGGATATCTAATAGAGTACAACCTTGAGGGTCAGGTGTCTGGATTCATATTCCAGTTTTACCACTTATTAGGTTATTAGCCCTGTAACCTCGGACAAGTTACTTACCCTTTCTGATAGTTCATTTGTGAAATAGGGTTAATAATACATAATAATACCATGTATAGTGTCATTTGGATTAAATGAATTAATTGATATAAAGCACTAATTCACAGTGCTTGACACATAATAAGTACCCAGTAAAGCCCAGCTAATTATTCTGGTTTAGAAGAGAGAGGCATAATAAAATTAAATTATCTGTTGCACTAAAATTTATGGAAAATATTTCAGCCTAAGCTGTACTGTTTGAGCTTTCCTCCAACAGAAAGTAATAAAAATGATAGTAGCTATTTCTTGCTTATTCCACCACTTCTTATCTTTGGTCAATTTGGAATGTCTCAGTATCCACAAGGCGACTTCTTTGTAAGCTGGTGTACTACAACCTGGGAGCACTTCTAGCAGTTCTTGAGGGCTGCTTTCTCAGTACTAAAGCTTCTTGATGAATGAATGAATACAAGAGAGCTGTGTTGCTAATATACTATTAATATGATCTTATATTCACATGTTATTCACAGGAAACTCAGGTTATAAATGTGATGCATAGAGCCATTTTTTCTAAACCTGCAAATACTAAATGACTTGCCCAGATTCACACTAAAGTAAGTGATAAGCTGAGATTCCAATTCTCCTGAGCATACTCTGAAACACATGCTCTTTCCACTGTTCTATCCAGTCCTGTCGACCACAGACCATTTTTCGAGAAGTGCTTCATTGCTCTGATTATCTGTATTTCCTCATTTGCTTGAATAAAATTGAGTTAATCATTGTTGCATTCCTGAGCACTAACTGAGTAGAAAACGCATCAAAGGTAACCACATGTATTGAGCAGGATATTTTGGTTACCTGTGACAGGAGCCCAACTCAAATGGGCTCAAGCATAACAAGGAATATGTTGATTTATAAATGTGAAAATCCCAAACACTGAGCCTGCTTCAGAAAGCACAGAGGGATTCATGTTCCAATCATGAAATCAGTATTCTGCCTCTCACCATTGCTAATTTCCACTTTCCTGTATATTGGCATCCTTCTCAGTTAAGCATTAGCCAAGGGGTGCAAAGATGACCACCCACACCAGTCTTCCAACCAGCCAGCTGAGCACCTCAAGAGAGAGAAAGTATGCTCCTTGCAGTGGTTCTAGGAAAAGTCCCGAGAACGAGTCTTACAGGTCTAGATTGGGTCATGCACCCATCATTGAACACTTACTGGGGTCATGGGCATGTGGATCTGATTGGCCCAGCTTGAGTCATATCCCACTTCTATAGTGAGAGGGGGAGACAGGAGGCCACAGGCACCAGGAATACCAACAAAGAAATGCTGGCTGTTTCCTACACTTGTGCTGGTATCAGAAGAATGTATGCTGGTCAGTCAACCAGATAACATTTACCCTAATGAGCCATACTAAGCAGAGCATGATTTATTTCAAGATATGTCAGGAAGGATGAGAAATAAAAATCCAGCATCATTCTTTATAATCCCATACCACGATGATAAATTAATCATACTGATGAGTAGGCCACTTTCTTTACCTGGCTAATGCCTATGAATTCTTTGGCTCTCAACTCAGCTGTCAGCTCCTCTGACAGGTCTTCTCTAACCCCAACTCTCCCACAGACTGTATGAGGAGCCCATATGGTAACTTGTGCTTTCTCATTCAACACATTGTAACACTATGAACTCTCTATTTATGTCATTTATGCTACTCTTTGAGAGAAGGGCTGTCGATTTTATAACATAGCACTAGTACCTGCCGTAATTTCAATACATTTTATATTTTCAAAAAAAGAAAGCCAGGCACGGTGGCTCACATCTGTAATCCCAGCACTTTGGGAGGCCAAGATGGGCAGATCACAAGGTCAACAGATCGAGACCATCCTAGCCAACATGTTGAAACCCCGTCTCTACTAAAAATACAAAAATTAGCTGGGCGTGGTGGTGGGTGCCTGTAATCCCAGCTACTAGGAAGGCTGAGGCAGGAGAATCACTTGAACCTGAAAGGCAGAGGTTGCAGTGAGCCGAGATTATGCTATTGTACTCCAGCCTGGTGACAGGTGACAGAGCAAGACTCCATATCCAAAAATAAAATAAATAAAATAAAATAAAAAGAAAGAGAGAGAGAGAGAGAGAGAGAGAGAGAGAGAGAGAAAGAAAGAAAAGAAAGAAAGAAAAAAAGAAAGAAAGAAAGAAAGAAAGAAAGAAAGAAAGAAAGAACAAAGATTAATAAAAGGTATAATTCACTGTGCTATGACTGTAGTTCTGCTTTATTGGGAATATCATTTTTCAAAGCACAAGTATCCAATGAAAATGTAACCTTGTAAACATATTTTATCCCACTTTGTAAGTTTACTCAACACAGCCTGTAACCAGTGTATAGTTAATGGCACACTCTGGTCCGAAAACTTCTGCAAACATTTGATAAATATGAATAATGTGAATAGCCAAGAGTCAAACATATCATAAATATCATAGCAGAGTTTCAGGAAGGCCCCTCCACCATGAGAAATATTTAACTAAAGGCTGGAAAATCGTAAGTCTCAATGCTTTAAAAGAGTTTCAAACATTAAAAGAAGTAGTTTTATATGCAGTGAACTCTGAGGTCCCTTCCAATTTTGATACTCTCATTCTGTGTTTTCAGATCTTATTTGGATGAAATTTGGATAGATTTTGAATTTCACACATTCTAAAGCAAAGACTCTTGCCCCATTGGAAAGAATGCCATATTCAGATTTATCTCCATTCCATCATGCCAAACCTTGGTTTAAGAGAACTGGAAACCCTGATCATCATCCACTAAACATTGGGTCAGATAGAAAGATCTGTTATTGACACCCAGCAGAGAGCTTCTGCCCCCTTGTTTGAGTCTCATTTAAAACTTTGATATATGTCATGGGTTTGTCTAAAATATTCCTGCCTGTTATTTGTACTTTGGGGTATTTATATGCAATAAATATCCTTAAACATGAAAAAATAGCTAGTGTGTGAACAAGAACTACTAAGACAGATGGGTCTACAGCAAACACATTTGGCCTGTTGCAACACATAATTTCATCTTTAAGAAACTGCTATATAACTCAAAAGATGGATTCAGCTGTAATAAAATCCAGATAAGTTGGAAAGCACTGGCAGTGATGGATGACAGAATGATTGTTCACTTATTCAACATATGACATTTGCACTCATAGATTTAGCTTCCATTTGAGGAAGGTAATGACAGTTCTATCACTATGTTTCTCATTTACTTGCCTCAATTATCTCCCACATACAGGTCCACTCCCTTGCTGCTAGGTGTGTAAGATGTTATCATTCTATATGCACAGTGTGTTCGACACGCTCCACAAGCTGTACATGAAAGGGAAAGCAAGTATAGTAACTTGTTTCCGGCACAAAATCTTAAAGTTGATATTGTATACAATTAGTCTACTGTTGGTGTTTATTACGGATATGAATTTAGACGTAACATAAAGCTTTGAGATTGAGGTGAATGGATGAAAGATAGAATGCTTTTATAAGACTCACAGGGATCCCTGTGGTACCTGTGGATCTTGCCATTAATTGCATTACAGGAAAAAAAATAAATTTTATTGTTTGGCCTAAAAGGCAAATTGTGTATAATGTCCTGCCATATAGTTTCCAGCAGATGACCATGTTTTGGCATGGGAAAAGTTGAATAACTTGTGATGTTTGGCACAGTTAGAACAAGGTTCAGTGTCTGTGTAGTGGGGAGGGAAATTATATCTGGCCAGAAACTGACATTCAAAGTGCATACAGTTAGTGAGGTTAAAGATTAGATTTCTCATATCCAGTTTTACACAAACTTGGATCTTATCTCTTAGGAGAAAACAAACTCTATATAGGAGTCTCCTGTAGGATAGGAAGTGTGGTGCCAGGGCTCTGAAAGAATATGTATCTATCAAAACAATCAATACATATGTATCAACTACATATGTGTTCATCAATTACGTACACACAGGAGGAAGTTTTAAAGAAGAAAATGCATACAGACAAACTTGGATAAGGTAGCCTTTATGGGTCAGAAGGAAGACGCAAAATTTAAGCAAATCTGTTTTCTATTCATGGAGCTGCTTGTTAACGATCCGCTCCTCAGATTAGTAAAACAAAGAAATATTTTACAAAATCTATGGAGAAAATCATCAGCCAAGCACTTTGCTCAGAGTGCTTCTATGTGAAAGACATGGGAAATATATAAAGATGAGTGAGACATTGTTCTTTCCCTAAAATGAGCTCACATATAGAGAAGGTAAAATACTCTAACATTGTAAGATTATTTGACAATGCTAGGCATTGTTATCTAAAGATAACATACAAGGAATCAGGGTTCAGAATGGCTTTGAATTTGTAAATAGCAGCACCAGAAAGAAGGCATGGAAATCCCTAAATGATGGTGAATGGTAGTCTCAGAGTCAGTGACTGCATTTGATTTGTACAAAGCATCCAGTCCAGATTGCAATGGGATGAAGCTCTTGGCTCAGGCTTCTCAGTTCTTCTCAAAGTATAGTGCATGAACTGACATCAGAATCACCAGGGGACTGTTTACAAAAGCAAATTCTCCAGCAGCATCTCAAAACACCTGAATCTTTGGGATTGGGGCCAAGGAATCTGTTGTAATGAGCTCTTCCAGTATTCTGATGAAGGTACCAACTTGAGAACGACTGCTTCAGGTTGTTCTTCTTCAGGGAGATACAATTGTCAGCATCTGATGTATGTGAATGTCTTATGAAGATAATTAGACAACTGCCAAAGAGGCTGCGGATGAATTAGTAATAAGTACATACAAAGAATACTAAGAAAGGAGTTAAGAAAAGGAAATTATTAAATCTAGCAAAGACAAAATGTTACACAAAACAGTTAAGTAACCATAATTTACTGTATAATTCAAAAATGAATCACACACATAGTAATAACCATGTAAATACTAAATATTGATCTAACTAAAATACAATATACCTATTCTGGGAGGTTGAATAAGTGACAGGAAGAGTGTTTTTGTGGTGGGAGTTGGGAGTGTCTGGGAAGATGGGGAATCTCTATCTTTCACAGTAGAAAGTGACTAGATAGTACCTGAAACTGAAAATCAATTAAGAGCAATTTATATCTACATTATTTAGGGATTTGAAAGTTAATACTAGAAGAATCAGCTAAAGGAGCTGAAAGTGATTGGCTCTCAGACAAGGGAATGGGGGAAACATGTTTTTTTCTTGGTAAATCATGCAGAATGAGTTGACTCTATACTTTGAACATGTGCAATTTGGATAAAAAACAAAATCCAAAATAAACAAATGAGAAAACATTCTCTCTCTTCTTTGAAGACACTCTGCTCGTTCTTTGAGAGTTATTTTCTCCTCTTAACTTTTAAAGTCCTTACTCTCTAGTCCAGGAGTCAGTAAGTTATAGACCTTCCCACCTGTTTTTATAAATAAAATGTTATTAGAATTCAGCCATGCTTATTGTCTAAGGCTGCTTTTGTGCTACAACAACAAAGCTGAGTAGTTGGGATAGAGATCATGTGGCCTGCAAAGCCTAAAATGCTTACAATCTTTTTTTTTGTAGAAAAGTTTGCCGACCTTTTATCTAGTCTACCTATTTGGCACCTAAAACAATACTTTGTATTTTTGCATTTTGTCTTTCCTACTGGATCTCATTCAAATCATCTAACAACCATGCTAGTTAGGAAGTTTCAGGTTACCAATGAAATATAGGCTCAGAAAAACAGGAAAACTGACCAAAGTCCAAAGAGTGGCAGAGCTCAAAAGAGGTCTTTCTGAATCTAAATATATTTTGCATGAACATTGTGGCTGATGCCTAACAAGCATTTTACATTAGTATATTTCGTCTTTTGTAGATGTAAGCTCTGTTTAGGGCAAAAACAATGTCTTAAACATCTGCGTCTCCCCTGAACCTGAAACATAAGAATCACTCAGAGAAAGTTCTTGATTGACGATAATAAAGACGAAGGCAAAAGGACGACTCCTAATTCTCACAGCAAACTCCATGTATTTGAAGCAACGCTTGTGATACTGACTGTTATATTTTTAGAGGGCTGAAATAGGCCCTGAGCTGCTTTTTAGTTGAAGCTTTCTGAATAAATAAAGCACAATTGTTTGGAAGAGGTCACACATTAAGGAATCAATGATGCCCATTCATCCTCTTGTGGTCAAGCTCAGGTTTCCTGTTTTGCAATTGTTTCAATCTAGACTGGAAGCTCTCAGAGGCAGAGATTTCACATTTATATGCCCAGGAATTCATCTGGGCACCTGTGTTGTTTCATTCCATGACTAATAGCTAAAAATAAATGAGTAATAATGCATTGTTAGTGTGAGGTTTGCTTCATGTCTTGAAACGCATTCTGAAAACACTGATCATAAACTTCTAACCAACTGAGTCTTCCAAAAGCAAAAATCTAGTGACAATTACTCAAAAAAATGACAGTGTTTTGGTTGGAGAGTTTCTTATGACTGATACACAACTAACTATGCACACTGTTAACACTCACTTGTGTAAAAGCAATGCTGTTTTTCTTTAAAGTGAATAAAATTATTGAAAAGAATAATTTACAGCTTGGAAGGAAGAATAAAGTTCATCTAGTCTCATCGTCTGTTCCGATTATACCATGTCCTAATTGTTATTCAGCCTGTACTTGAATACCTTGTAGAAAGAGAAATCCCCTATCTGCAAGGGGGTGAGTATTCACTTCACTTCATTTATTCATTCATTCAAACATTTAAAAAGACCTCTTAGATGTTCAAGCTTCACTTTAAACTCTGTCATAAGAGTTATTTGTTTATGTAAGGGTAAGATCTGAGTCTTTGTAGCTTACATTAGTAAATTTAATTTTTATTTCTTAGAAGCCTACAAGTCTAATCTATCTTCTAATCTACATGATGGCTCTTCAAGTATTTGGAAGAAAGGTCACCCTCCTGGATCATTCCATCTTTGTTCTAAACATCTCCAGTTCCTGAACCCATTGCTCAGATGAAACGGTTTTATGTCTTCTCCTCCTCATTCTACTTCATTTATAACCTTCTGAAAATAGGATCACCAAAAGTATTGTTTTATATGTCATCTGACTAGTTGGAAGGAAAATCTAGGTCCTCTTTTCGCCTTTATCCACTACATTTCTTAATACAAACTTACTGAACATTTGTATTTTGAGTGGTAAAATACAAATGTTTGCTCCTATTGAGCTAATAATTAAATCTATGTGCCTTAAAACTTACTCAAGTAGAGTGCTTCTAAACTACATTCCTCCTACTCTGTATTTATGGAGTTGGTTTTAGGGACCTAGTCCCATTATACTTTCATGCGTTCAATTCATCTTATTATATTTACTCCATTTGATTAACTTCAAAAATTAGTGGGATTCTGTGCTATAGAGATGAAAGGCACAATTTTTGCTCTCCAGGACCTCACAGTCTAGTAACAATGGATATGTTAACAAAGAATTATAAGGAGGATGCTAAGTGCTGTGATTGGTATAAATACAAAAGTATATTGACAACATATAGAAAAAAACAGACAAACTTTTGCTGTTGTTTTTATTAGGATCTGTAAGGGAGGGAGATAAAAAGGCAAGACTGTGAAGATTCTGAAGAAGAGATAATACTTGGTACATTCCTTGAAGGTGAGTAGAAATTAATCAAAGAGCAGATAAAGGCTGAGAACACATAAAGGACATTTTACAGTATGCTGACCAGTATGTTAACCACTAGCCACAAATGACTATTTAGCACTTGAAATGCAGCCTGTCCAAGTTGAGATGTGCTATAAGTGTAAAATATACATCAGATTTTAAAGATTTAGTAAGAAAAGCATGTAAAATAGCTCATTAATAACTTTTACATTTGTTACATGTTGAAATAATCATAGTTTGGATATATTTGGAATAAATAAAGCACATTATTAAAATTAATTCCATCTGTTTCTTTTACTTTTAAAACATGGCTACTAGAAAATTTGAAATTACTTATGTGACTCACATTATTTTTCTATTGGACAATGTTGCTTCAGCAAGTAAGAGCAGGCAGAGAGATGAGAAGAATAAAAAATAGTGGAAATTTGGAGAGGCTGGACTTTCCTGATACTAATTCTTGATTCAGTCATCCAATTTAGATACTCAACAACTATTTTGGATAAATATATGCATTCTAATTTCAAATATATCATTATGGAACATGGCGATATTGCAGAATATTAAGACCTGCCACTGGTTACTTAGTTCAAAGTTGACATCGATCTCTCTTTGATATTGTTACAAGTCCACCTAAGTATACTGTTATTCAACCTATATGGCTTTATCCTACCCATGAAAACAGGAATAACTCCAAGTATATGGCATGGCATCCTGGAAAAGGCAATATTATGGAGACAGTGGTTGCCAGAGGTTGGGGTAAAGGAAAAGTGAATATGTAGAGCATGGAGGACATTTAAAGTAGTGAAACTATTCTGTGTGATAATATAATGATGGATACCTGTCAGTATAGATTTGTCCAAACCCACAGAATGTGTAACACCAAGAGTGAACCCCAGTGTGAACTATGGACTTTGGGTGATAATGATACATCAGTGTAAGTTTGTATAAGTCAATTGTAACGAACATACCACCTTGATGGGGGATGCCGATCATGGGAGAAAGCTGTGTATGTGTGGGAGGAGGCGGTATGTGGGAACTCCCTGTACCTTCCACTCAATTTTTCTGTGAACCTAAAACTGCTTTAAAAGATAATGTCTGGAAACAGCGGGGGCCGGTGCAGATGCGAACGACTCTGTCTGACAGCTTTGGGGAGAGCTGTGGATCTCCCAACTCGGAGGTTGAGATCTGAGAACGGACAGACTGCCTGCTCAGGTGTGTCCCTGACCCCTGAGTAGCCTAGCTGGGAGAAATCCCCCACTAGGGGCAGTCTGACACCCCACACCTCACAGGGTGGAGTACACCCCTGAGAGGAAACTTCCAAAGGAAGAATCAGACAGGTACACTCGCTGTTCAGCAATATTCTATCTTCGGCAACCTCTGCTGCTGATGCCCAGGCAAACAGGGTCTGGAGTGGACCTCAAGCAATCTCCAACAGACCAACAGACAGTCCTTCTGACTGTCAGAAGGAAAACTATCAAACAGGAAGGACACAGAGACCAAAACCCCATCAGTACGTCACCACCATCAAAGACCAGAGTCAGAGAAAACCGCTTAGATGTTGAAGAAGCAGGGCAGAAAAGCTGGAAATTCAAAAAATAAGAGC
>NW_016820951.1:128597-134526 GCF_001698545.2 Rhinopithecus bieti | reverse complement strand
AAAAAAAAAAAAAAAAAAAGATAATGTCTATGAAAAAAATTAAATTTTAAAATATTTTTTTAAAAACAGAAATCACTTCTAAAACCTGCAAGTCTTTCTGACAGATGGTGCTGCAGTGTGTTGCACTACTCCTCAGAAATCCCTTGGGCGATCAAGGCTTAGGTGTCCACAGTGGTGATCACCTTAATACTCTTAGATCGGGTTCCCCTCCTTCCTCACTTCAATCCATTCTCGACTTCATTCTGGAGGATCACTTCCCAAAAGAAACATTGCTCACAAACCTTTTCCTGGGTTCTGTGTTTTGGAGGAACCTAGGCTAATACCATTGCTACAAGGAGCGCCCCCAAAATTAGACAGTCAGGATGGGATTCAAAAATTATTCCCTTCCTTCGCCAGATGGCAATAAGCCCTCATTAATTGATGGCAACCCCTGCCATGTTATAGCATCAGCACTGTAAGGTGTTCAATAGTGTTGAATTGGGTTGAGGAGCACAGGGGAAAACATTGGCCTATGTGGTAGCAATGGCACTGGAACGGTATGGGTCATAATTGAATCCAACCTAAATGTATCTACCTGGTCTCTAGATGCAAGATTATAATAAATATTCTTAGCACCTGATAGAATCCTTCAGATGGTTTCCTAGCCTTTGGAGTAGAAAAAGCCATGGAGAAATCTATTTATCAGGTAACTCAAAAAGCTTCCAGGGTTGAACATGGCCAAGAACAATTGGACCAGGGTATAGTGCAAGCTGTCCTGCCATTAAAGATATTTGACCCAGCAAACTGATAGTGCTGGAGGTATATATGGATGTTGTATGCAGTCTCTGACAAATCTTCATGCACGTATTATACAGACACCAGTTGTTCTGTCACAGGGCCTTGCCATCAGCAGTAGGGAATTATTTGCAATTTTAAAAGCAGCTATAGTGGAGACCAAGTACCAGACCATTTGACACTAAGTGACCATGCAAATGTAGCTGCCCATCATAACCTGAGTATAATCAGATCTAGTGAATCTTATGTTCAGGTGGGCATGACAGCAGCCCATTTTTTGATGGTACAGGGCTTGAGCAAATCCAGAAGGCACAAGTAACTATTACATGCCGACTGACTCTCAGGCTACCTACCAGCATTGCACTAAAGCTTCTCCTTCAGTTTAAACCTATAGTCTCATGGGTGGTACTCTAAAACCAGCTACCTCAGGAAGAACAAGAACCTAGACCTAGATCACAACATATTAACACTGAACTAAATTAGACAGCTATTTCACTACAATCCACTCTGGCATGGCCCTGGAGGACAATGATAAAAAGGAATCTACCCGGTGAGCAGAGTTGCAAGCAGTACAGTTGGTCGTTCACTTTTATGGGAGAAAAATAATTTGAGGCACTGGCAAATAGCTTAGTTGATTTGTAAGGGACCTGAAAATAACAAGATTTAATCATCTGTGAGGCAAGGAAATGTGGAGAAGATGCATGTGAATGAACCTATGCTGGACACAAAGCATGAACATATGTTTGTCTTCTGACAATGAACATGTCCACTGTAAAGAAGGTGCCCGTAACCAGGTAGCATAATGACTCAGCCTGTAAATGTCAGATGACCTCTCTCATTGCCCCCTCCAGTGCTAGTACAATCAGTCCATAAAGAGAACATCCATGGTGGCAGGAATGGAGACTATGCATGGATCCTGTAACGAGATGAATTTAGGTGATGCAGTTGATGGATGCCCAACAGCTCAGCAGCTGTACCTTCAATATGGCACCATTTGTCAAGAAGACCAACCAGCCAGTTGATGGAAGTTTGATTACATCAGGCCCCTTCTAGTCTAGAGGGGACAGCAATTCATCCTTACTAGAATTTATACCTATTCTGCATATAAGTTTGCCTTCCCTACAAGCAGTGCTTCTGGCAGCACCACCACTTGAGGGCCTATGGAATATTTGATTTAACAATTCAGGATCTTTTTAAACGTATACTCAGGATCTTTTACAACAGATACCAGGCTCATGATCACAGTTCACCACAATATCCAGAAAGAAGGCCACTCAATAGAGTGATAAAATGACCTATTAAGGTTCAGTGTAGAGGGCCATACAGCCTGTGAGTTTGGGGTGCTATCTCATTAACGTATAATACAGGAAGCCAACCATGAGGCTGTAGGTGGCACTACATTCCAGGAGCTACAATGCATGGGCATGAGAACCGAGGAGTGGAAGAAGGATTGCTTGATCTCAACCATGACTTTATTTGAAAAATTTTGTCTTTATCTCCTCACAACTTTACATTCTACTGGATTTGAAATCTAAGTTCCCAGGGGGAAATTCTTCCAACAGGGAACAAAGCAGGACTTTCATTTAACCTGATGCTGTGACTAGCATCTGGTCACTTGGGGCTCCTCATGACGGCAGGAAAGCTGATAAATAAGGAGCTATCAAATTGGCAAGATGATTGACCCTAGTCACCATGAGGAGCCAGAGCTTCTGGTCTCAACTGGGGCTGAAAGAAGTGTGTTCAGAACCCAGGGAATTCAATGATATATTCTTATCCAAGGTCAGCAGTAACTATAAATGGACAATTGCAGCAATGATAAATGAGCATAAATGGCTGGCACCAGGAGTTACTGGGCCGTCTATTAAATACAATATTAAATTCATGATATGTAGGCCAAAAATTGAATACTATACAGGTAAGAAAAGCAGGAACATGTTTAGGAAAAGATATGGTTGTTATATTAAGAGAAAGGATGTATTTGAATAGAAAAAACAAAAACAAAAACTTAGACGGGAGCAGTCAATTATCAGTTAAAAAAAAAAAAAGATGCGATATTGGGAGAGTCAACTACAAAAGATTAAGAAAAAATGTGTTACAGCTATATATGAAACTTAAAGTCCTTAATCCTTCCTGCATCTGGTATTAGCCTTTTTTTTTGACAGCCAAAAACATGACTAGGGAATCCATCACTTGTGTGTCTAGAAGGCCTGTGCAAGCTCCAAAATATTTGAGAATTCCAAGGAGTTATAAAGAGAAAGCCGAGAGCTTATATTTCTCTATCCTTTCACCTCAAATTTAACTCACAACCTAACTCAATCTCCCTTTTCTGTCTTGAGTCCTTTCTTAGCCAGCCTCTTTTTTTGTACCATATCATACATTTTGCAGGTATAACTTTCTCTTTCATTCCTCAAAAGTTTTGCATCATCACAGCACTATTCTGTCATGTATACAAATTTTTACTTAAGCTTTTAAAATATCCAACAGTAAATACAGTACAGCACAGATTAGGGATCAACCTCTTAAATCTCCCTGGTCACCCAGCAATAAACAAGCAATGGGCATTGGTAGCTTTCAAGCACCTAGAGCCCAACCAGCTGCCATGTTGCTCAGATGTACTGATAAATCAAAGGACACTATTCTAAGATAATGGCCATCATTAACAGCAAATACTTATGTAGTCTTATAAAAATATCCCTGCTTGACTTCTTGTACATCTGCCATTGCCATGAGAAAGATATGTCTAGAAAATGAGAAATACGTGAAACAGAATTGACCCAGCTAGGCTCATGCTAGAGCTGAAACTACACTTGACTTGCAGATGAATAGTAAACTCAGTCTGGATTAGCCTGGATCAGTTGCCACCCAGATGACCCACAGAGATGTGAGCTGTGGTAATAAATACTTGATGTTTTAATCCATGACTTTCATAAGGTGGTTTGTTACACTGAAAGGGCTAACCAATAGAATTGATAGCCTTTTCTCAATGCAAAACCCAAGGCACGTGGCATGACATCACCATTTATCATTGGCAGAAAAGGGTGTCCAGTCAAATCATAGGCAAACTGTAATATTCTGCTGAGAAGAGTATGGTCCTTTACTAAAGAAACTCAGAAAGAAATATTAGGAATGAAGAATATATCCTTGAAATTGGTGAGTGAAGTTTTATAATTATATTTCTCTTTGATGACACGCAGAATAGTACAGTGGAATGAGTGGGAAATTTGGGAATCAGATAAAGCTGGTTCTACCCCAAATGTATGACTTTGAGAAAGTTACTCGACCTCTTGCTATTTTCATCTATAAAATTAAATTATAAATATATTATAAATAATATAAATTACACACATACATATAATTCTTGAGAGAAATGAATGAGATAAAATACAAAAAAACATAAAAACACTTATTATAGTGTCTAGCATATAACAATTACTCAACAGAGTAATAGAAATAATTATTGTTCTTTGCTCTTGAATTCCAGGCACACTGACACTGTAACAGTCTCTTTCATTTAAGATGTCTTTTAAAAAAGGACCCAAGTATGTAACACAAAATATCCACCACTTCACTCATTCTTTTGCAGATTTCAATAGCCAGTTACTTAAGAAATTTGGTTTATGAAAAGTTAAGCTCCTAAAATAAACTATTATGTATCAGTTATATAGGTGAGAGGTTGGTTCAATAAATTTTTCTTGACTAGGCCTGGCTTTGTTTCAAGGGCTAGAAATACAGCAGTAAACAAAGTCATGGAGTTTACATCTTAATTAGGTGTGGGGAAAGACAGCTAATGAAAAAATACATACGTAAGATAACAGGAGAAGAGAGGTTCCATGAAGGAAAATAAAGTCAGATATGGAGGCTAGAGAGTGAGGTGATGAGGGTGACTATTTTGGGATGGAATCATGGAAAACTCTCTGTTATTTAAGCAGAAGACTAGAGGAAGTGAGTAGATAAGCCTTGCAATTATCAGGCAGAAGAGGTGTTCACTTGTGTAAGTCAAGGGTGCAAACCCTGAGGTGGAGCATGCTGGGGGTGTTAAAGCAACAGCGAGGAGGCCAGAGTGCTAGGAGTAGAGGGAACGAGGGAACGAGAGAGAGATTCACAGGAAATGGGTCAGAGAGGCAGTGGAGGCGTAGGTAATGAGGACCATGTAGTCCTCATATAAAGGATTCATACATAGGAACCTCATACATTGGAACCACCTATAAAGACTTTGACTTTTACTCTGAGACTGGAAGCAATCAGAAGGTTTTCAGCTGAGGAAAGACATAATTAGATTTATTTTTAACCACATTTTTATGGCTTCTGGTTCGAGAACAAGAGGGCAAGTATGGAAGCTGGGCAATTGTAAGGAAACTGTTGCAAGTATGATGGTCGTTTAGACTAAAATCCCCAAGTAGAAGCAAACATTGTGAAGTCAGGAAAAATTCTAGATATATTTTGATAATAGAAAAAATGGGATTTGCTAGTAGAGTGGATATCAGATATAAGAGGAGCAGTGGAATTCAGGAGTATATTCAGAATTTTGGCAAGAACAACTGAAAGAGTGAAGGTGACATTTGCTGAAATGAAGACTGCAACAGGAATAGGCTTGAGGGTTAGTGTGTTGTGAGGTACTCAAAACTTCCACCATCTTTAAAGATTTAGAGTGATTCTCAACTGGATAAGTAGCCTAACTGAAATGAGTATTTGAGTAGCTCTGATTACATGTTATTTTTAGTTTACTATTGTTCTCAATCTTATAAGGATACTGAAACAAGTTATCAAGTACTTATTTATAAAATACAGGGGATACTCCTGAAAGCAATCAGAGAAATACAGGACTATACTTCCAGTGCGTCATTTGTAATTCTGTCTTCTATTTTGCATGTCTCCATGATTCTACAAATAACCTGTGATTACGTATTTTGGGCATTTAAAAAAGTGGGCATTTTGGTCTCTACAGTAAGACTTCACTTTTTCTGCACTGAACCTACTTAATCTCCGACAGCCATAACCAAACTATTTTTAAAAATAGAAGTTAAGGATTTGGAAAGAAGGATCTAACAAATCTAAATGGGTTGGGCAGTCATTTAGGGTCTTGAATGCTAAATTCCCAGTAACTTCCTGTTAAAATTCAGTTTAAAATGTCTTCTTTTTTTTTTTTTTTTTTTTT
>NW_016820951.1:53804-125312 GCF_001698545.2 Rhinopithecus bieti | reverse complement strand
TTTTTTTTTTTTGAGACGGAGCCTCACTTTGTCGCCCAGACTGGAGTGCAGTGGTGCTATCTCTGCTCACTGCAAGCTCTGCCTCCCGGGTTTACGCCATTCTCCTACTTCAGCCTCCCGAGTAACTGGGACTACAGGCGCCCGCCACCATGCCCGGCTAGTTTTTTGGTATTTTTAGTAGAGACGGGGTTTCACTGTGTTAGCCAGGATGGTCTCTATTCCTTGACCTCATAATCCGCCCGCCTCGGCTTCCCAAAATGCTCGGATTACAGGTGTGAGCCATCGCGCCCGGCCTTAGAATCTATTCTAACGTTCCAATATTGTGTGATTGTTGGATAAGCTTTTTTTTTTTTTTCAGGGGAAGGGGACACTGTCACTTTTCGCTCACAATCTCCTTGAACATATCTGACATCTTCGTGACTGCATTTTATAATTCCACTGTTTTCCTTACAGAGAATAGTTGGTTTGTATTTCTAGTTTCATTTGACGCTTTTATTAAAAGAAAATTCAGTCTGAAACAAAGAGGCAGTGAAAATTAATTTAATCTGAACAAGCTGAAAGAAGCTCATTTCTAACAGTTCAGGAAAGCACATTTAAAACATACCAGAAATTTCACAAAGCTTATGTGTATTCTAATGAAAAAAGAAAACTCAAATCCAGACTTTCATTTATATGTATAATCCATTTGAGATAGGAGAAAAAATGTCAAGCAGTCATATTATACATGCCACAGGTAGGAATAGAAATAAAAAGCATTAGCAGGGTCTTGAAAGAAAATGCAGTAAAAGTTGATTTATGTACCAGGAGGGTTGAAGTGAAGGATCCTTAAGGGGAACAGAAGCCAAAAAACCAATATACTATTAATGCAAAAGAAAAAAATTCCACATTCGGATACACAAGGAAGATAAAAGCACAGGCCCTGGAGAAAAGAAAAAATAATCTTATTGATAAGAATTTTATAAGGGACCCAAAATATACTTAATCTATAAATACAAAAGAAAATTCAATTAAACTTAATTTCAGTTCACTGTTTTAATTTCTTGCTAATCAAGTTGAAGGATTTTCCATTTGAGAGACTATTTTTTAAAATTCTTGATTGAAACTGAGTAAGAAGAAAGACAGGATTAGATATTTAAAATAAATAAATAATGGTAAAATAATTAATCTAAATAATAAAGTGGGCTGCAGCATAACCAAACACTTCAGTAGTATTTGTGGTTAAGGAAAGATTAATTTTTCCCCAAACTTTCCCTAAGTAATCCAACTCTCTTAGTATAAACTATTATTGGGCAATGATTTAAATAGACATTGAAATCAAGATACTCCTTGAATGTCCACACTTAATTTGTATGTCTGCTTATTGTCAAAATTTGCATAAGAAAGTAAAGCTCACAGGTTTAGAATAGATAATTAAAAACATATTTTAGCAGGGTTATTGAAATCCTTTTAAAACTCTTGAAGGGTTGATATCAGTCAACTTTGATCATTTCTCTGGATTATTTAAAAGAGATGCCCCTAGGTTTATTTCAGATTGTCAAAGTCCAAAATGTAAATGCAATAAATATAAACCTTCATTTGGCCTATAAGAATAAGAAATAGATGAAGTAGTTGTTACATGAGTATACTAATGTGCTTTGGGTCTGTGTCCCCGCCCAAATCTCATGTCTAGCTGTAATCCTCAGCATTGGAAGCAGGACCTGATGGGAGGTGATTGGATTATGGGAGGCAGATTTCCCCTTTGGTGGTGTTCTCATGATAATGAGTGAGTTCTTGTGCGATCTGGTTGCTTAAAAATGTGTAGCATCTCCTCCCTCCCTTTCTTCTCCCTGTCCAGCCATGTAAGATGAGCCTGCTTCCTCTTCAACTTCTACCATAATTGTAAATTTCCTGAGGCCTCCCCACCCATGCTTCCTTTACAGCCTGTGGAACTGTGAGCCAATTAAAACCCCCTTTCTTTATAAATTACCCTGTTTTTGGGTATGTCTTTGTAACAATGAGAGAACAGACTAATGTACCTACCACATTTCATACTCTAAGAGATAATTGTTATGCCACAGTTTTAAGAAAATGTGTGCCAGGCAGAAAAATAGAAGAAGAGCTCAGGATAATGAATGAAAATGTTAAAACTTAGTCTTGGTGCTTAGGATTGAATTATATAAATACTTGAAACTAACATCATATAATAGATGTGGCTATAACTTACTCAGCCCTCCCAAAATTCAATATGATGGCAAATACCACCTTTTATATATGGAGAAACTGAGGCACAGCTAGTTAAAAAGTTGTAAAACATTTGTCCAGTGTCAGTGATTCCTTAAAGGCTCAAACTCTAGTGTGATGGTTAATTTTATATGTCAACTTAACTGAGCTAAAGGGTGCCCAGACAGCTGGTAAAACATTATTTCTGGGTTTGTAGGTGTTTCCTGAAGAGATTAGCATTTGAATCAGTACACTGAATAAAGAAGATCCACCTTTATCTATGGGGCAGACATCACCCAATCCATCGAGGACCTGAACAGAACAAAAAGGTAGAGGCAGGATGAATTCCCTCCATTTTTTTCTTGAGCTGGGATATCCATTTTCTTCTGCCTTTGGACATTGGAGCCCCTGGTTGGGCCTTTGGACTTGGACACCATCAGCTTTCCTAGTTCTCAGTTTACAGATGGCAGGTGGTGGAACTTCTCAGCCTCTGTAACCACAGGAGCCAATTTCCATAATACATCTCCTCCTATATACCTATATCTGCATCTATAAAAATAGATATCTCCTATTGGTTTTATTTATCTAGGGAATCCTGATTAAAACATCTGGTAACATGGAGAACTTTGCAAGTCATTCACCACCACCTTGACAATCCACCACTTCCTTTAAGCCTCAGAAGTTGGGTCAGTATTTCATCCCATGAGATGCAAATTGGGGCATTTGCTTCAAATTACACCTGTTGACATCAGGACTCTAAACTGAAGATATCAGATGCTGATTTTCACTTTCCTCCACCTCCCCCACACTCTTGCCCTCAAATTTGTGGATTTCCTGTGGCCCTATAAGCATTATGTTTCAAGTTTATGTGAGTTTCTTAAGTGCCTGTTGTCCATCCTTTATCACCAATCTCACCTCCTATTGGTAACATCATCTCCAAATTTAAAAGCCTGAAAAAAAAATGCTCTGGTGGCAATTTAATTCTGTGTAAGATTTCTTACTCATTAATTTACTATTATTAAAATTTATTCAATGTTTTCAATTTAATGGCAAAGTGAGACAAACCAAACTTTCTGTTCCAGAAGAAACTAGACATAGATATTCTTAAGTCATTGAGCCAAATAATGAAGGAGAGAAAGCCTTTGTAGAAATTAACTTAGGAAACAAAAAAAACGAAAAAAAATCATTTTGCTAACTTCATTTTAATTTTGGGGTGGACAAATGCATACTAGATTTGTTCTTGAAATGAATAGCAAAGAAACTGCAGTAGCTCCCTAAATCCCACTGGAAGAAGAGACCATCAATACAAAGAGATATCAGGTGTACCATTATTTCTAACCAACTGCCTAATATTACTATTAGTCAAAGAGGTAACACTTCAGTTACCACTATGGTGTAAAGGAATTGTTCTGTGGCAAAATCCACCAAAGTGATTATGAATTAAACTTAGAATAAAAAGTCAGAGGAGGGAAGGAATAAACTCCACCTCAGAACAAGTACTTAATTACTCGACCAGATTCAGAGACTGAACAGCCTAACACAGAATTAGCACACGTGAACCTATTGCACGTTTCTTTAGGAGGAAATTCCCTCATGATAAGAAATGGCCTATTTGCTGCCCAGGGAACATGAAGTTTCTGCTCTTGCTGTTCTTTTCCAGAAAGCAGAGCTGAACAGCCATTTCGCTTGCCCTGCTGACTTGCTGTTTCATAGTCAACGTGACCTCAAGCTAAGCATAAACTCCGTGTTTTCCTAACAGAGACCATGCCAAAGTGTATAGAAAGAAACAGAGCCAAATACAGATTTAAAAAAAAAAAAAAAAAAAAAAAAAAAAAAAAAAAAACGCAAACATTAAGACAAGAAAAACTTCCAAGGTTCAGAGTATCGTGTCTTTGGGGAACACTTCCTACAAAATGGCATGCCTTCAGATTACACTAAGGACATTTGTAGAAGGCAGTTTTATGGTCATCCATTTGCCATTCTTGGTGGCATTTACAAACAAGGCACCCAGTAAGAAGACATAGGTATGCAGGAGAGCCACTACATGAAACACTCACATTTCACTTTTCCTTCTTCAATAGTTAGAAGGATATTTTTCTGGCTGGTTGATTTACAGAAATTTTTTTTTCCTAAGTAAATCTCTGCCTATTAAATCCCAGTGACTCTGCATGTGAAATCACATCGAATCAGCTAAAGATGTCTATCTTTCTGATAAATGCAGCCAAAAAAAGAAAAAAGATAGATAGAAATCATAACTAAAAATGTTTAGTGACCCTTAAAATATCATAAATTGCCAGTAACTAATGACTGGTGTATTGATTAATAGCTTGAAGTACATAGTGGGCAGTTAATGCTATAACAAACCTCTGGGATTTATTACACCAATAATCCTGTGAAACTACTAAGTTTCAAGAACCTATTGCTGAAATAAACCATATTCTTTAGCACCCACCAGCCGTTGTATTTATATGCATACATATATTTTTCCCTTCTTAAATAAATTGCTTGTGTGAGAAACTGATCATGTATATTTGCCCAGTCAGAAAATGTGAACATTTAAATGATGATGTGATCTTGCAAACTCTGTAAGTTGTTTTTTATTTTTTTAAATCTTTTCACCTCCCTCTCAGGAACAAATGCCAGAAGAACTGAGATGCAAACTAGCTCAGTACAGTACTGGAAGAGATAGTGCTAATCAAAGAGCTCTGACTCGAACCAGGCCTTAGAAGGAGAAAGTACTAAGGACTAATGCATTAATCTCTGTGTCAGCTAGGAAGAAGAAAAAGAAAAAAAGAAAAAAGAAAAGCACTGTTTAGTGATGTGCCCTTATATACTGGAGACTGAACTTGAACTTGGGAGGCAGTAGGGATGAAGAATAGCTTTCGAAGCTAGGTATACAGTGGAGAACACAGGGAAGCCAAGTCAGAATTGCAAGTAGTGTATGGTCTTCACCATGGTGTGGAATCCAAGCTGTTTGCATATTCAAGGAAGATATAAATAGCAGTTGACAAATTTTTCTGCATATACTGAGAACCCTGGAAGGCATTGGAAAATATAGAAATAATGTCTAACTTAGCTATTTCTATCTACTAAAGCCAACCCTGCTTGCCTTGCAGGCTTCTGCATCTCTTCTCTTCCCAAGGCTTGAGAAAGTAAATGCTCCTGTGGAGGCTCAGCCCCGTTCCTGCTCAATGATAATGCCACTTTGTGAGTTTCAACCATGTACTGCCTCATAGGCATCTGTGTCTGTTCTTCACTTCAGTTATGAAAGGCAAGCATTTTTATCTCCACACTATGCTCTCCCTTTTTGTAACTTAAGTAACTTGAACCTATCACACAGCTAGTACAGTAGAGATAGGATTGAAATCTGGGTCCAAAGCTTACACATTTTCCAACCACACTGCCATGGGCAAGCAATAAGTTATCCTCACTGTCACCGTGCTCCTGTCTGGGTGCCTGTTTAAGTATCTGGGTTTCTGCCTGATTTGTGTGTTGTGGTTCTATGCATTATGGAAAATTGGGACTCTTTCTTGGTCATTTTTTTATAACTTGCAGAGTATTTCAGGAATATTTTCTCCATATCCCTGCCCTTCACTTTTAGCCACCAAGGGCTACATGGTTCATGAAAAGTAGTGATAATTGTTTTTTCATCTGAGCCAGGGACCCTGCTAAGTCCTTTAAGGACATTGTCTCATTTACTCTTCACAGCTACCTTATAAAGTATGTATGTATATATGTGTGTATAGATGTACGTATATAAATACACTTTGTAACCATTTCAGGATGGAGGAATAGAAACTTCAACATATCAAGTAATTTGCCCAAGGCCATGTAGTTGGTAAAGCCATAGAGTGAGGATCTAAACTTAGGTCCACCTGACTCTAAATTCCAAACTTCCAGCTACCTTGCTATACAGCCTCCTTCTCATGCCTCTTCCCAGGGACTAGAAACCAACCTCTAACTCTACCAGAGTGACTTCCTGGCCCAACTGCCTGCTTATTGCCCATTATTGTGTTTCACTTATCTTCCTAGGTTTGAAGTCAATTCTTAAGATGTAGGCCTAGTACCCAAGTTTAGCTTATTGATCTTCTCCCCCATGGTGCAGAGTGCTCTGTATAGCAGACTGAGGCTTCCTTCAGTACCTGCAGGTGAGGCTGAGCCCCAAGGATCTATCCCATCAAGTGTGTAGACCTAGGGTCTCTTCCACTCCCTTTAGTTTTGCATGGATATACCCAGACCATTTTTATATGAAGAAATCTTCCCTTTCCAAATCCCTTATTCCAACTTGCAAAGGAGTCAAGTGGGAAAAATTCCAATGAAAGTTGTGAGTTGACTCTGTGTTCGCCACGATTCTTCCACAGAGAAATGAGAAGTGAACCTGCTCATCATCTCCTTTCCCAGCCCATGCTCTCCTCCTGCTTCCCTCATCAGCACAAAGCCCATTCTGCTGGACCTGCTGTGCATACATTTCTCTAGATGGCTGGCTTCTTTAGGACCATAACAGAGACTTTTATATTTACGTCTCGTGCCTCCTGCTCTGCAGCTCAGAACTGGTGTTCAACAAGTACCTGTAGATATTTAAAAAATGAAAGAATAAGGACAACATGAAATGGGGGCAAAAACAGAAGGCACAAAGTCTACTGCCGTCTGTAGTTTTAGAGTCAGCTTCTTTAGCAGCCATAGGAATTACCCACATATCCTCCCAACATTTACTTCAAGAAAGGAGAGAGCAGGAGAAAGAGGAAAGAGAAATTGGGAGAGAATGAGATTTTCATTTTTTCTGATCAAAAATGCCTATTATAGAGTCTCTCTCTTTATCCTGCAAATTCCCTAGCCATAACCAAAGTACACTCCCCAAACCAGACCCTATCCAATGAACCCACATGACTTGCCATCTTTTTTCAATCATCTTCTTGCTTTTGTGTATTCCTTTCCCATTTCTTTTTTAAGGTCTTTCTGCTTTTCATTTAAATTAGGCCCACCAGCAGCTTTTTTCACATGGTAGATATGGTTCCTAAAAACGATCAGTAGAAATCAGAGCTCTGTAATAGGAATTAGAGGTTGACGTCATTTTAGGGATTCCTAATTTTTCAGGTGTGACTGTCCTCAGCCAGCATCATTTGTCATAATTTCAGTTGAAAGGTTCTCTGCTCCAGAGCTTCCACATTTAATAATTAGTGGTCTGTAAAACACTCAAGAAGCACTGGAGGAGTTCTCTGTTTAAAGAAAATACAGGGATTAAAAATAGAAAGTCATTGCCCTTCCATTCTTGAATCTTATGAGTGGAATCAAAGAGACTTGGTGGTTGGTGGGAGAAGTTGGGGGAAAGCAGGAGATTCTAGGGAAAGGGCAATGGTGTCAGTAACTGATAAGTGGAAATTCCAGTGAACCAAGAATTATCTAGAAAATTCTTTAGGGACGTAGATATCAAGCCACCTCCATTATGAGATCATGATTTAGAAGTCCTGGGATCAGGCCCAGAATTCCGTTTTAAGGAAGCATTTCCAGACAACTCTGATTATAATCAGAGGACAATACTTTGAGAATCACTAGAGCATAATATTGTAGCACAGTACTTCTGAAGCTTTAATATACTTGAGAATCGCTACCCCTCCCCATTAATATATAAATTCCCCATGCTAATATATAAATTCCAAGAGAACCTGATTCCAAAGGTCTGGAGGTCTAAGAATTTGTTATTTCTAACAAGATCCATAAACCATACCTTTTAACTGGCGCTGATACAACACAATAGTTCTCAAATTTGGCTATATAATGAATCACCTAGGAAGTTTTTAAAAAATAACTGATATCTTGATACTACCCCCTAAATGTTCTAATTTAATTGGTCCTTAACCTGAACGTCAGGATTTTTTTTTAATTTCCCAAGTTACTTTAATGTGAAGCACACGAATGTCTCTCACATGGCAAGTTTTATTCAGTACCTGCTGTATTGTTCAGACCAGTTAGCTGCTGTAGCAATCCAAATCTCAGTGGCCTACCACAAGAAAGATTTATTTTTTGTTTACACAAAGTTTAATATGGATGTCTCTGTTGGGATGATTTTCCAGGAAGCCCTCCTCCAAGCTATGACTCAGAGACCCAAGTATTTTTCACTTTGTGGCTCTGCCATCTTCTGGTTCTGGGGTCATTTTGGTATCATCTGGCTAAAACCCTGGGGGAAGAAAGAAAGAGAAAGGTGATGAAGATTCTTAACAACCTCAGTCCTTCCATCAGCCTGAATAGTCAGGTGACTGATCTAAATGCAAAGGAGACTGAGGAAGGTGAAGTAGCACATGGATATAAGTGAGCATTAATAGTTTCTGTCTCTTTGGTTGTGTTCCAGGCACTATGCTAGATGTCAGAAGGTGATGCAAAGAAGAAGTAAGCTATAATGCTGAGTTTAGAGTTTTGTTTTGTTTTGTTTTGTTTTGTTTTTACAGCAATCAACCTCTTTGGTCAATTCAGCAAGTACTGAGTATATCTCACATAAGCTTTGCTTCTGGAAACTGAGCGGTTATTATCATTCTTATCTCCATTTGGCCCCAAATACTACAGTTCAAGAATCAGTTTGAGTAAAGTCCATTTACAGAGAATAACTCAATGCAGGAGGATATGTCAGCTAGCATATGACTCTATTAAATCTACTTTTTCATTTTGGCACTTCATGGTACAGTCTTGAGCTAGAGCCCTGATATTCATATCAGCAAAACAGAAACAATATTTTTTTCTTCCAGAGTTGTTTTGAGAATTGGAAAAACGAAGTGCTAATTATTCAGTAGGTCCTTGATATATGTGCACTGTCATATTCTTATATATTGCATTATTACATATTCTTATATTATTAATGAAGAATTCTTACAACTGCTTTATGGGTTTCCTCCAACAAGACTTCAAATCCTTGACAGTATGGACCATAGCTCACAATATTTTCATATACCATAGTGCTTGGTAAGTGATGGAAATAGAAAAGCTCATTTCTAATCATTTACTGAGTTGGGTTCACGAGAGGCAAGTCTGAGAGCCTGGGGCTGGTAGCCGTCTTAGAGGTTTCCTGAGAACTATTGTTCCTAACATGGGCACTCCTATGAGGAAAAGCACTATAAAAATCCCCAAGGAACAAATACAATAAAGTGTAGCTCTTGCAAAATGATAGCAGTTTAAGTTGCATGAAAATGTCCACCCTTCATTGTCTTCAAAATGGTCTGGGGTTCAGACTTCCCCAATAGTTCTAATCAGCACTTCCCTCTTAACATCGAGCAATTACTTAACAAAAAAAGAATCCCCAATTGTGGACTCATCCATTACAACAACCCATTTTATAGGGGAGGATCTATATTCTAAGAGGGTAAGTGCCCACGTTCACAGATGTCTAGAAGTGGAAGAATCAAGACTCAAGTCCCGTTTTCCTGCATACAAGCCACATGTATCTCAAACTGGGGATGCATCTACCCTCTGACAGTAAACAGTAGTCAGCCCAAGTGTGCCAGGATAAAAATGGTACACCTGCCCAAAATGTCAATTAAAATATTAGGGCATTTTGTATATACAGAAAGACAAATATATCGTCATGTAGAATGCAAATTTTCCATAATATATGATCACAAAGAAATTTAAAATTTGTGGTGGACTGCTTTCAACAACGCCACTAGGCCCCTGGGGCCACTCATGTTTGCTTCTCAGGAAACACGTAAGAAGAACTGCCCTTCTATGTGCCATAAAGGGCCATTATGAAATGCCAAGTAGAGCCTATTATTTGAGCCCATTACTGGAAATCTGTCTGTAAAACTCTGTTCAGATGCAATAATGATTTAGGCAGGTCTGACTTCCCAGAAATGAAGGGAAGTGCTGAAAATAAATAGAAGATAATAAATCTCTTAATGGTGCAAAGGGGAAAAATAAAGCAAATTATGTTTTATCTGGCAAAGATATCATGGTCCATTTTTTTTTGTAATCTTCACTTTTCCTTTTGGTAGAAAGCAGTTCAAAATTAAAGAAAATTTGGATTACAGTTTATAACACGGTGTCCCATTTGAGCTTAACCTGGGACACAGAAAGCAGCCATTTGCAGAAACCAGTGGGCCAGTGACCACTCTAGTCATTTATTTACATAAATGCATAAATATAAGCTATGTGAGCTATTGCTGGTACAAGGACATCTGAGTTGCTCCTCCTCTATGTGGGTCCTGGGGAAATTAGCTACAGAAGGAGCAATTGCTAAGAGCAAAGGAGTTTCATTTATCTCTTATCTAATTTAATCTTATTCCAATTTGCAATGCAGAGCTCTAGTAAAGCCTGCTTGTGATAGATAGCATTCCCTAAAAGCCAATGAGGGTCTCTGCCGTCCCCTGAGCTTACATCCAAATCTTGCAATTTGACTACTCCTGAACTTACTCCATGATACTGGAGATAGAAGAAGAAACAATGCACACGCTCAAAATGACATGAATAAAAAATGAAAATAAAAAATAAAGAACTTCACTTATCTTTTAATAGAGAGTAACCCTACTCAGTCATACAAGTGACCCTGTTTATGTCCTGAAATGAGAATTCGATTACCAGTTGCTCCTCCTAGGTGTTAAAGGAGTTAGAAAAGAGGCAGGATAAAGAGATGGGAAGAGAGATCCAGTCTCATGAAGAAGGACATTTTGGACACAAATTTGAGTACTCAGAACAGAAATTGGAGGGACGAAGATACTGGGAAGTATTTGTTTTGGGGTGCAATAGTACTTTTATCCCCATTCCCACTTTTGCCTCCATCTTCCGTTTTTGAGCTCAGACAGAATTGGGCAAGAAATTAAACTCATTGATGAGCATGTGATTCTCTAAGCATGATCAGGACCTCTTTGGGGTCTAGGGCCACAAGAAATGATACATGGAATTCGTGAGAAACAAGAGAAACATTTTTATCTGACCCTCACCCTCAAACTACCAAAGACCACAGATTTGAGATGCTCAGGTCCAAGAGCAGTAATTCCTAGAGTAGTGGCTGTGCCAGAAGAGCAGGGCATTCCCCAAAAAAAACACAGATGCTAAAGCAATGGTGAGGCCCTTTGGCACATAAGATGCAATGGAGAATTAATGGACTCATTCTTGAACACAAGTAAAATGTCTTTAGAGATTAGGAAAAATTGTTGAGAGCTTTTGAGAACTGGTGATAATGATGAACACATGTGTGTAATTTTGTAGTTTCAATTTTTTTTCACATATCTCACATATTTGTTTCTCACAATAACCCTAATAGGTGTGACAAGCATTGTTAGTGCCCTCATTTTGCAGATAAGAAAACTGAGTCTCAGAGTTTAAGCAAGCTGCCCAAGGACATTTGTCTGGTAAGTATCAAGGTTGAGAACTCAAAACAGGATTTTAGCTCTAAATTCTGTACTTTTTCCACTGGAATATATTGCCAGCTTGGAGTTGTGACAGTTCAGTTAACCAGTCCTTAAAAAATATTTTAACAAAGCTGACTTAACATCAGGGAGCTGAAAGGAATTCAGCACTGGGCCTATGGGGAAAAGAAGTTACAGAAATCACAAGGCTGACCAGAGCTTAAGCCCTGATGAAGAGAAAGGTGCCATCTCAGGATTGTCATGGCCTGCTCACTAAGAGTCCAGAAAGGACTGCCAAGGCTAAGAGACCAAGAGAAGCATGGAAGGTAGGAGCCAGAACTGCTCTCCAGGCATAGTAAAAGAAAACAGCAACAACAACAAAAACATGGTGCTGAGCCTAATAGAAGATTTCTGTAGTTCAGGATGTGGAATATCTTTGTGCTCCTTCAGTTATTTTTTCTTAGGTTGATGGAATTCCTGGGTAGGAAGAGTGGAGAGAGGAGAGTACATTCTCTTCCTGAGTCAAGACATCAAGTTATCATGTGGATGAAGGGCCTCATCTCCACCGTGTGCACATTACATGTTTGGCTTATACTCTCAGGTGCTATGAAGGAGGTTGAGGGAATGTACCCAGAGTAAATACAGAGTAAATAACTTAAAAGTTGATAATTTAGACCAGGGGATGGCAAAACTTTTTCTGGAAAGGGCCAGATTGTAAATATTTTTGGTTTTGTGGGTCATATGGTTTTTGTCACAAGAACTCAACTCTGCCATTAGGAGCAGGAAAGCAGCCATAGACAATATGCAGATGAATGGTTGTGGTTGCTTTCCAATAAAACTTTATTTGCAAAAACAGGTGGGGTGGATTCAACCCAAGAGCCCTACTTTGCCAACTGCCAAGTTAGAGAAAAATCCTATCTACTTAAAGCCTTTGATAGTATTCTCATTTCCATCTATGAATCAAGGTGGAACACTGGAAAGGGTAGATGATATAATGTTAGCTATTTATTATCAAGTTTTATAACATTAAAATATTATTCACTACCACCATAAGAACTGCATTTCTGTAATTATTAATTATTTTTCAAGATATTGTTTTAAAATATTTCCTATGAAATGCTTCTTCAATTACAAATAAAGAGAGCCAACAGAAATGTAAACCCAACTAGACAAATTAAGCCCTGTCAGGACCAAGGAGGGATGAGATTATTTTGAAGAGAGGAACAAGGTAAGAAGACTTTCTCTATCAAATATCAAAATTTTCCAGAAATTCTGAGTAACTAAAAAGTATGGTATTGGCTCTGGAAATAGAGAAAAGATAACAGAATAGACAAAGTAGTCTAAAACAATGAAAATGTATGGAAATTTGGTTATGACAGAGGTAGTAATTGATTTTCCAAACAGAAAGAAAAAATAAGATTAAAAATAAACTTTTATTTTAGGTACAGGGATACATATGCAGGTTTATTATATAGGTAAATTGCGTGTCACAGGGGTTTGGTGTACAGATTATTTTGTCACTAAGATAATAAGCACAGTAACGGATACATAGTTTTGTGATCCTCACCCTCCTCCCACCTTCCACCCTCAAGTAGGCCTCAGTGACTTCTATTCCCTTTTTTGCGTTCATGTATACTCAATATTTAGTTCCCATTTAAGTGAGAACATGTAGTGTTTGGTTTTCTGTTCCTGCATTAGTTCACTTAGGATAATGGCCTACAACTCCATCCATGTTTCTTCAAAGGACATAATCTTACTTTTTTTATGGCCAAATACTATTCCATGGTGTATAGGGGAATTTCTTTATCCAATTCATCATTGATGGACATTCAGGTTGATTTCATGTCTTTTCTATTGTGAATTCTGCTGCAATGAACGTACATGTGCATGTATCTTTATGGTAGAATGATTTATATTCCCTTGGTATATACCCAGTAATGTGATTGCTGGGTCAAATGGTAGTTCTAAATTCTTTGAGAAATTGCCACACTGTTTTCCACAATGGCTAAACTAATTTATATGTCCAACAGCAGTGTATAAGCATTCTCTTTTATCCACAGCCTTGCCAGCATTTCCAACAGCAGTATTGACTTTGTGATAATAGCCATTATTTTTTGACTTTTTAATAATAGCCATTCTGACTGGTATTAGATGCTATCTCATTGTGGTTTTGATTTACAGTTCTCTAATGATTAGTGATGTTGGGCATTGTTTCAGATGCTTCTTGGTCATGTGTATGTCTTTCTTTTGAAAAGTATCTATTCATATCCTTTGCCCACTTTTTAATGGGGTTGCTTGTTTATTGCTCATTCAATTGTTTAGGTTCCTTACAGATTCTGGATATTAGGCTTTTGTCAGATGCATAGTTTTCAAATATTTTTCCCATTCTGTAGGTTGTCTGTTTAATCTGTTGATAGGTTCTTTTCCTGTGCAGAAGCTCTTTAGTTTAACTAGGCCTCATTTGTCAATTTTTCTTTCTATTGAAATTGCTTTTGGCATCTGTATCATGAAATCTTTGCTAAAGCCTATGTCTAGAATGGTATTTCTAGGTTATCTTCCAGGGTTTTTATAGTTTTAGGTTTTACATTTAAGTTTTTAATCTATCTTGAGTTGATTTTTGTATATGGTGTAAGGAAGGAGTCCAGTGTCAATCTTCTGCATATAGCTAGCCAGTTATCCCAGCACCATTTATTAAATAGGGAATCCTTTCTCTATTGCCTCTTTATCTCAGCTTTGTTGAAGATCAGATAGTTGTAGGTGTGTGGCTTTATTTCTGGGCTCTCTATTCTGTTCCATTCCTCTATGCATCTGTCTTTGTACCAGTGTCATGCTGTTTTGATTACCGCAGCCTTGTAGTGTAGTTTGAAGTTGGGTAATGATGATGCCTCCAGCTTTGTTCTTTTTGCTTAGGATTTCTTTGGCTATTCAGGCTCTTTTTGGTTCCATATGAATTTTTAAATCTTTTTTTTTATTTTGTGAAGACTGTCATTGGTAGTTTCATAGGAATAGTATTGAATCTGTATGTTGCTTTGGGCAGGATCACCATTTTAACAATACTAATTCTTCATATCCATGTGCAAGAAATGCTTTTCCAGGTGTTTGTCTCATCTTTGATTTTGTTGAGCAGTGTTATATTATTCTTACTGTAGAGAACTTTCAACTCCCTCATTAGCTGTATTCCTAGGCATTTTATTCATTTTGTAGCTATTGTGAATGAGATTGTGTTCTTGATTTGGCTCTCAGTTTGGACATTGCTGGGTATAGAAATACTACTGACTTATATACATTGGATACTGAAACTTTGCTGAAGTTACCAGATCTGGAAGCTTTGGGGCACAGACTGTGGGGTTTTGTAGATATAGAATCATGTCATCTGCAAATAGAGATAGTCTGACTTCTTCTCTTCCTATTTGGATGCCTTTTCTTTCTTTCTCTTGCCTGATGCTCTGGCTAGTCAGAACTTCCAGTACTAGGTTGAATAAAAGTAGTGAGAGTGGGCATCCTTGCCTTGTTCTGGGTTTCAAGGGGAATGCTTCAAGCTTTTGTTTGTTCAGTACAATGTTGACTGTGGATTTGTCATAGATGGTCATTACTTTGAAGTATTTTCCTTCAGTGCCTAGTTTGAGGGTTTATAACATGAGGGGATGTTGAGCTTTATTGAAAGCCTTTTCTGCATCCATTGAGATGATCATGTGGTTTTTGTTTTAAGTTCTGTATATTTGATGAATCACATTTATTGATTTGTGTCTGTTGAATCAACCTTGCATCCCAAAGATGAAGCTTGATTGTGGCGGATTATCTTTCTTTTTTATGTGCTACTGGATTCAGTTTGCTAGTATTTTGTTGAGGATTTTTGCATAAGTGTTCATCAAGGATACTGGCTTGAAGTTTTCATTTTTTGTTGTGTCTCTGCTAGGTTTTAGTATCAGGATAATGCTGGCCTTGGAATGAGGGAGGGAGGAGTCCCTTCCCATCAATTTTTTTGAATAGTTTCAGTATGAATGATACCAGCTCTTCTCTCTACATCTGGGAGAATTTGGCTCTGAATTCATCTGGTCCTGGGCTTTTTCTGGATGGTAGACTTTTTATTATTGATTCAACTTTAGAGCTCATTATTGGTCTGTTCAGGAATTTTATTTCTTCCTGATTCAAATTTGGAAGGTTTCATGTTCCTAGGAATTCATCCACTTTTTCTAGGTTTTCTAGTTTGTGTGCATAGAGGTGTTGGTTGTCACTTCTAAGGGATTGTGGTATATCTGTGGGGTCAATGGTAATGTCTCCTTTGTTTTTTCTGATTGTGTTTATTTGAATCTTCTCTCTTTTTTATTAGTCTAGCTAGCACTATATCAATCTTATTTATTCTCTCACAAAACCAATTCCTGGATTCATTGGTCTTTTGTATGTTTTCTTATGTCTGGATTTCCTTCAGTTTAGCTCTGATTTTGGGTATGTTGTATCTTCATTTTTGAGATGGAGTGTCACTCTGTTGCCCAGGCTGGAGTGCAGTGGTGTGATCTCAGCTCACTATAACCTCCACCTCCTGGGTTCAAGTGATTCTCCTGCCCTAACCTACTGAGTAGCTGAGACTACAGGCATGTGCCACCATGCCCAGCTGATTTTTCTGTGTTTTTAGCAGAGACGGGGTTTTGCCATATTGGCCAGGCTGGTCTCAAACTCCTGACTTCAGGTGATCCACTCACCTTGGCCTCCTAAAGTGCTGGGATTATAGGTGTGAGCCACCATGCCCAGCCTGTATCTTTGTTTTAATTAGTTTCAGCTAATTTCTTGATTTCTCCCTTAATTTCATTGTTTACCCAAAAGTCATTCAGGAGCGGGTTGTTTAATTTCCATGTAATTATATGGTTTTGAGCAATTTTCTTAGTATCGCTTCCTATTTTTATTGTGTTGATGTCCAAGAGTGTCGTTGGCATGATTTTGGTTATTTTGAATTTGCTGAGAATTGTCTTAGGATTGATTGTGTTTTCAATTTCAGATGTGCCATGTGCACATGAGAAGAATGTATATTCTGTTGTTTTGGGGTGGAGAGTTCTGTAGATGTCTTCTAGGTCTATTTGGTCAAGTATTGAGTTTAGATCCCAAATGTTTTTGTTAGTTTTCTGCCTCAATCATCTGTCTAATACTGTCAGTGGGGTGTTGAAGTCTTCAGGTATTATTGTGTGGTTATTTAAGTCTCTTTGTGGGTCTTTAAGAACTTGTTTTATGAATCTAGGTGCTTCTGTGTTAGGTGCATATATATTTAGGATAGCTAGGTCTTCTTGTTGAATTGAACTCTTTACTATTATGTAATGTCCTTCTTTATCTTCTTTGATCTTTGTTGGTTTAAAGTCTGCTTTTTCTGAAATTAGAATAGCAATCCCTCTTTTTTTCTGTTTGCTTTGTAAATTTTTCTCCATGTCTTTACTTTGAGCCTATAGGTGTCATTGTATGTGAGATGAGTCTCTTGAAGACAGCATACAGTTGGGTCTTCCTTCTTTATCCAACTTGCCACTCTGTGCCTTTGCTTGGGGCATTTAGCCTGTTTACATTCATGGTTAATATTGATAAGTGCAAGTTGGATCCTATCACTATGCTGTTAGCTGTTATGCAGACTCTTTTTTGTAGTT
This sequence comes from Rhinopithecus bieti, assembly GCF_001698545.2. Taxonomy (NCBI): domain Eukaryota; kingdom Metazoa; phylum Chordata; class Mammalia; order Primates; family Cercopithecidae; genus Rhinopithecus; species Rhinopithecus bieti. Next base: position 108,160 of record NW_016820951.1, on the reverse strand, counting down.
GCTTTATAGTGCCAATGGTCTATGTATTTTGAGTGTGTTTTTGTGGTGACCAGTGGTCTTTCTTTTCCATATTTAGTACACGCTTAAGGGTTCTTGTAAGGAAGGTCTGTTGGTAATACATTTCCTTGGCATTTGCTTGTCTGAAAAGGATCTTATTTATCCTTCATTTATGAAGCTTAGTTTGGGTAGATATGAAATTCTAGGTTGGAATTTCTTTTCTTTAAGAATGCTAAATATAGGGCCCCAATCTCTTTTGGCTTGCAGGGCATCTCCTGAAAGTTCCATTAGCTTCATGGAGTTTCCTTTGTAGGTGACCTGTTCCTTCTCTCTAACTGCTTTTAGTATTGCTTCTTTCAATTTGACCTTGGTGAATCTGATAACTATGTGTCTTGAAGATGTTTGTCTTGTATATACTCACAGGTGTTCTCTGCATTTCCTGAATTTGAATGTTGGCCTTTTCAGCAAGGTTGGGACATTTTTCATGTTTTCCAAATGTTTTCAAATATGTTTTCCAAGTTGCTTGCTTTCTATCCCTCTCTTTCAGGGACACCAATGAGTCATAGGTTTGGTCCCTTTACATAATGCAATATTTCTCAGAGGTTTTGTTCATTTTTCTTTATTCTTTTTTCTTTATTTTTGTCTGACTGAGCTATTTCAGAGAACCAGTGTTCAGGCTCTGAGATTTGTTCCTCAGCTTGGTTGATTCTGCTAATACTTGTGATTGCATTATGAAATTTTTGAAGTGAGGTTTTCAGCTTAAATCAGTTTGGCTGTCCCTTAAACTGCCCATTTTGTCTTTCAGATCCTGTCCTTGGATTGGGTTACAACTTTCTCTTGAATCTCGATGATATTCATTCCTATCTATATTTTGAATTATATTTCTGTCATTTCAGACGTATCAGCCTAGTTAATAACCATTGCTGGGGAACTAGTGTAGTAATTTGGAGGTTAGAAGACATTCTAACCTTGTTGAGTTGCCAAAGTTCTTGTTCTGGTTCTTTCTCATCTGTGTGGGCTGATGTTCCTTCAGTCTTTAGAGCTGCTGTCCTCTGGGTGGAGTTTTATGCTTTCATCTTCTTTGATGTCTTTGGAAGTTCACCTGGAATAATGTGGGTTCATTCAACTGACTTTGCTTCTGGAAGATTTTAGGGAGCCAAGTATCAGCTCAGCACTCCAGGGCTGTGTGCTCTAACTCTTGGGGCTGGTACCAGGCTACTGGCTTTGTTCTCTGGCCTATTGAGATTAGAAACCTGCTGCACTAGAGGGATGAAGGTGTCCCCCATCTGCTGGCCAGAATGGATGCTAGTTTGTTGGGTAGTGCTGATGCATGGTGCAGGCCAAAGTGCTTTGTCAGGGCAAGGGAAGTGGAATCCATGCTTGCTCACTCATGCCAGCAGCCACAGTAGTGTGGTTCCCTGCACACATGTCAGCTGGGGCAGGGTAACAGTGGGAGAAGGGCATACTGCTTGCACCAACAGTCATGGAGCTTGGCAAGGACAGGAGTAGGGAGTTGGCTGGGGCTGATTTGCTGGTGTCTGTGCTTGCACTCACTCCAACAGAAGCAGTGGGGTCTGGCATGTTCAGTCCCAGAGCACAGTGGAGGCAGGGCCAGTATCTGTGCATGCCTTCACGCAGACAATGGCAGTATGACCAGGTGCCCATACATCAGAAGGGTAGGGAGGGGATGTGGTATGTACTTGTGCTGATGATAGTGGCACAGTGGGGTGTGTGCACCCATGCACACTGGTGAAGGAAGGGAAGCAACGTCCATATATGGGTGTATGTCAGCAAAACAGTGGGCATTGGCTGTGTGTGAGTGTGTGCTAACAATGCAGCAAGGTGGTAGGGCGGGGGGTGGGGTTGGGGAGGCTGCAGTGATTGGTGAGTGTGGGTGGGCTGGTGTGTGTCGATGGAGGCCAGTCTGCTGGAGGTCTCCCATGGTCAAGTGAGGTCTGCCACTGAAGGAGCTATGATGAAGGCCTCTGGGAAGCACCCTGGTTGGGCATCCAAGATTGTGCTGCAAGAAGGTATGGCCAGGCTACGGCCCTGGGAGAGGCCAGCAGACAGGGGTCACTCATATCAGACTGACTCTGTTTCACAAGCAAGACCATGCCATGGCTCAGTGCAGGTTTGACAGTCCCCCTAAGGCTTAAATCTCCTAGAGGAGCATGGCAGGCCTTGGGGAATGGGCATCCCTGCCCATGCTTCTTCACAGATGTTCCTGCACCAAACCTCTGGGCTCTACACAGACTGGAGTCCTGCCCTTACCACCACTCTAAGTAGCTCTTCCTGCTAGCTCTCCATGGGCTTTATGGGGTTTCCTGCTGCCTGAATTCCAGAGATTAGTGGCAAGAGCAGGTCACTTCTAACCTGTTCAACTCACCCCTTTTCCAGGAGTAGCAGGGGGCCAGAAACAAGTCCTGGTGCTTGGTAGTCCTATACAGGGTTCCCAGCTTCCTCCCTCTTCAGCCCAGTGTCTGCATCATCCTTCCATCCACTCTTAATGCGTTCCCTCCAAAGATCTGCTCAGAGTGTACCAGTCTTACTGACATCTCAGTCTCCTGGTGGGAGATGTTCCTCCTGGCTATGTCTAGTTAACCATCTTGGCTCCTCTTCTGAAAGATCAGGGATTAGAATTGCTCCAGGACCCCAGGCACATATAATGAAGACACCCTCTGTTTCTTCAGGGTTCTCCAAAAATCAGCTTTTTACCTTATAAAATAAATAAATTAAAATTCCAAATAAATTAAAACTGAATGTGAAAAAAGTAGAAATTTTAGTATATAAATATGCATCTTTATGACATCAGGGTAGGGAAAATCTCTTAAAACATTATAAAAGCAAAATCACAAAATAAAATATTGATATTCACTCCATTAACTTTTTAAACTTCTCACCTTCAAAAATATCATAAACAGGCCAGGCCCAGTGGCTCATGCCTATAATCCTAGTACTTTGGGAGGCCAAGGTGGGTGGATTATTTGAGGTCAGGAGTTTGAGACCAGTCTGGCCAACATGGTGAAACCCCACCTCTACTAAAAATACAAAGATTAGCTGGGCATGGTGGTGGGCGCCTTTAGTCCCAGCTACTCTGGAGGCTGAGGCAGGAGAATGTTTGAACCCAGGAGGTGGAGGTTGCAGTGAGCTGAGTTCACACCACTGCACTACAGCTTGGGCAACAGAGGGAGACTCTGTCTCAAAAAAAAAAAATATATATATATATATATACACACACACACACACAAACACACACACACACATATATATATATGAAACAAAATGAAAAATAACAGATTAAGGGTTAATAAGCAGAATACATAGATATTCTAGAAAACAATAAAATGAATAAATACCAAACCATATAATAAATAAATAAACAGCCTTACTAGGGGAACAAAACAAAGTATATGTAACTCACAGAAAAGAAAAAGCAAAGATCATTAAATATAAGAAATTACACCCAATGTCAATATAAATCAAAAAAATAAAATAAAACGAGATATCACTTGGATTGATAACAATTTTAAAGACTTACAACACTAATTTTTGGCAAGGTAGTAAGAAATAGGAATACACTGATGGTGGAGTTCTATATTGGTACCAACACCCTGGAGAGCGGTTTAGAAATTCCTAGTAAAGTGGAAAACATATACACATCAATGGCCAAAAAATTTCACCCATAGATATCAACTCTAGTGGAGCAATTCTCAAAGTTTGGCCTCTGCACCAGTAGTTGCATCTCCTGAGGGTTTGTTAGAAATTTAGATTCTTGGACCCACACATTCCATCTGAATCAGGAGGTCTCGGGGAGGGGCCAGCAATCTGTGTTGTCACAATCACTCCAGCTGATTCTATTGCACAACCAAAGCTAGAGAAACCTTCACACATGTGCTCCTGAAGACATGTACAAGAAGGTTCATGGAGGAATTGTATGTAATCACAAAAAAAGGTATGAACCACCCAGCTGATCCTCTCAAAAGAATGGAAACATAGGCTGCAGTAACCAAAACAGCAGAGTACTGATACAAAAATAGACACATAGATCAATGGAGAAGAAAAGAACCCAGAAATAAAGTTGCGCATCTACAGCCATTTGATCTTTGACAAAGTCAACAAAAATAAGCAATGGGGAAAGGAATCCCTATTCAATAAATAGTGCTGGGATAACTGGCTAGCCATATTCAGAAGAATGAAACTGGACCCTACCTTTCACCACATACAAAAATTAACTCAAGATGGACTAAAGATTTAAATGTAAGACCTCAAATTATAAGAATCCTAGAAGAGAAGCTAGGAAATACCATTCTGGATACCAGTTTGGGGAAAACATATTATGACTAAATCCTCAAAAGTAATTTCAACAAAAATAAAAATTGACAAATGGAACCTAATTAAACTGAAGAGCTTTGGCACAGCAAAAGAAACTATTAGCAGAGTAAACAGGCAACATACAAAATGGGAGAAAATATTCACCAACGATGCATCTGACAAAGGTCAAATATCCAGAATTGATTAGAAACTTAAACAGTTGGTGTTAATAACTTAAACAATTGAACAAACAAACAAAAAAACATTAAAAATGGTCAAAATACATGAACAGACACTTCTCAAGAAACACAGACATTTGGCCAACTCACACATGACAAAATTGTCTAAATCTCTAATCTTCAGACAAATGTAAACCAATGAGATACCATTTCACACCAGGCAGAATGGCTATTGTTAAAAAGTCAGAAATAATAGATGCTGGAAGGCTGTGGAGAAAATAGAATGCTTATATACTGATGGTGGGAATGCACTGTGGAAATTGGTCTGGATATTTCTCAAAGAGCTTAAAACAGAACTATGATTTGACCTGGCAATGTCATTACTGGGTGTTTATTCAAAAGAAAACAAATGATTTTACCAAAAAGACACATGCACTCACATGTTATTCACAGCACTATTCACAATAGCAAAGACATGAAATCAACCTAGGTGCCATCAGTGGTGGATTGGATAAAGAAAATGTGGTACATATACATGATGGAATACTACACAGCTATTAAAAAGAATGAAATCACATCCTTCAGAGCAATATGAATGCAACTGGAGGCCATTATCCTGAGCAAATTAACACAGAGACAGAAAACGAAATGCCACACGTTCTCACGTATAAGTGGGAGCTAAACCTTAGGTATTCATGGACATAAAGATGGGAACAATAGACACTGGGGACTACTAGAGGGAAGAGATAGGGAGAGGGGCAAAAGGGTTGAAAAAATAACTACTGGGTATTATGCTCAGTACCTGGGTGAGGACTCATTCATACCCAAACCTCAGCATCATGCAATAGACCGTGATAACAAACGTGCATGTGTATCCCCTGATTCTAAAATAAAAGTTGAAAAACATAAAAAGAATGAATAATAAACTCTGGGGTATTCATTCCATGGATTGTTCTACAGTTATTGGAATGAATGAACTAGTTCTGTCTATCAATAAGGATAAAATTGAAAACCAACGTTGAATAAAAAAAATCAAATGACAAAAGATTACACCTTATGATGTTATTCATGTACATTTTTAAACTGAAAAGAAAGGTAGATGTATTACTCATGTCTTTAATAATTTAAAGTACCAAAACCCATAAGAAGATGTTACACCAGCATCAGAAGGATGGTTACTTCTGGCAGAGGAATGGGGAAGTGAGGCAAAGGGATTAATGAATAATGTAGAGGTTTAACTAGATCTAAAGTAACTTTATATCTTACGAAAATTTTAAAGAAAACATGGTGAATGATAGCATCATTTAAAATTGAGTAATTGGCCGGGCGCGGTGGCTCATGCCTGTAATCCCCAGCACTTTGGGATGCCGAGACGGCCGGATCACGAGGTCAGGAGGTTGAGACCATCCTGGCTAACACGGTGAAACCCAGTCTCTACTAAAAATACAAAAAATTAGCCGGGCGCGGTGGCGGGCGCCTGTAGTCCCAGCTACTCGAGAGGCTGAGGCAGGAGAATGGCGTGAACCCGGGAGGCGGAGCTTGCAGTGAGCCGAGATTGCCCCACTGCACTCCCGCCTGGGGGACAAAGCGAGACTCTGTCTCAGAAAATAAATAAATAAAATTGAGTAATGGATCCATAGAAGTCTGCTGTTATTTTTTGTACCTTTTTCTTTTTGAAATATTTGATAATTTTCACAAATATCTTAAAGATATAATAGCCCAGGAAAAAAAAAAAAAAAAAAACTATACCATAGGCAAGTGTTTTCTTACATACTGCCAGTGCTTCTTCGTGTGCATTCCACGAATATTAAATGTCAGCAAAGGTCTCTGCAATCCCTGAGATTAAAAAGAATTATTTCAAACCCCAATCCCACAGCTTGTGAAATCCTAAATAAAAAGATATGTACATAGATACACAGTTTCTTTAGCTTTTAATTTCTTTCTTTGTTTCCTCATGGAAAATCTATGCTGCCTATAGATTTAGGTAGATATCTCAAGATTCAAATTAAGTTTGCCTCTAAATTGCTTATCTAGGAAATTTAAAAAAAACCTAAGGACTTAAAGGCAATGGACGCAGTGAAAAGTGGTAATAATTAAAACAGATAGAATAATTGGAGATCTATATACAGAATAGCAGGACACATGTAGAATACCAGTCAACTGTTTCTTGCTCTGAAAATAATAGCTATGGAGACAAGAACTCCACATACTGCCATTTGTAGGATACACCCAATGAAATGGATGGCTTCCCATAAGGTAAGTACAGTTAAAAGACCACAATTCAACAATCTCCAGCCCCAAATAATTTAATTTATTTCTTTTTAAATCAGTTTTATTGAGGGATCACATACAATAAAATTCATCAGTTTTATATGTAAAATGTGATGAGTTTTGACCAATGTATATGATCATATAACTACCACCACAATAAAAATACAGAACATTTTCATTACCCCAAAAGTTCCCTCATGTCCCTTTGCAGTCAAATTTTTCCTCTAGTCCCCAGCTTCTGGCAACTATTAATCTGCTTTTGTCACTAGAGTTTTGTTTTTCAAAAAATTCTCATAACTGGAATTGTATAGTATATATTTTTTATTCTTTCACTTAGCATAATGTTATTGAGATTCATTGATGGTGTTCTCTGTATGAGTAGTATATTCTTTTTTTTTCTATATCTGTATGCCACTATACAGATAGGCTACAATGTAAAATGTCTTAGTCTTAAATATGAATGGATCAGCTAACACTTAAGAAAAGTCTCCTACATTAAAAAAAAAGAGGAGGTGCAACATAGTAAATGAAAGAGGGGGGCAAACATAGAAGAACAAATAAATCAAGGGAGAGAAAAAAGTTTTGTAAAAGAATTTAATGTATATTATCAGAGATTTGAGAATTTTTTTTCTCTTACATAAGAGAAAATACTTTGAGAAAGGAAAATACAAAGAAATAAGAAACCACTCTCAAAATTTTAAATACTATTTTAAAAGGAAGTTGAAAGGTAAAGTCAGATAAAGTAAAAGAAATTTCCAAAACATAAAAATACAGGAAAATCTAAGAGGTGGAATATTTAAAAGATTAATGAAGGTAGTCTAATATCCAATTAATATTAATCCCAGAACAAAAGAATGGAAAAATAAAGAGAAGAAAATTATCACAGGAAAATGTCATGGAATTGAAGGATACAAAATGTCTAGATTGAAAAAGACTCATTGACTGCCTGGGATCAGGAATGAATAAACACCTACAACAAACTACATCACTGTGAAATTTCAGAACATGGATGCTAAAAAAGAATACCTGAGAAGCTTCCAGAGGAAAAAAAAATAAAATCAGATTTAGTGCAAAGGTTCAAGAATAAAATGACATCAGACTTCTCATCAGCAACAGTCTTCAAAATTCAGAGGGAAGGGGAAGTTACTAAGCATTCTGAAGTCAATGAAGCTGTTAGCCAAAAGTAGAATAGAAGAAATAAATGCAAATAAGCAGAAAATTAACTTACCATGTTCTCTTCTTGGTAAGCCCATTAGGACTTGTCCTAATGCTGGGACTTTGGTTCTAGTGCTCTAGCAGTAAAATAAGAGAGAAAGGGTGGGGACAGGGATTAATTTCAGAAAAAGAAAGCAAAGAATCCTTCCCAGAAAAATCAAAACTGAATTCTTAGGATAAAACCCAGTCCAGTTGGAGAAGGAGGACTGAGACACTGAAAGGCAGATCGTAGGAAAAACAGAAATTCGATAGAACAATTATATGATGAACATTTGAAAATGATTAAAATTTTGTGGCTGGAAAATTATGCAAGCAAAAACTGACCCAGTTAGTTACTCCAGGAAAAACAAAGCGCTTTATAAGAAAAAGATGAAATTCTGGTACACTATTTGGCTCAGCAGTAAACAGTATTTACAAATCACGATAATACAATTACTGATTATGATTTAACACAATTAAAATGTCATTGATCATCAAGAAATTAATAAATATTGTGCAAAGTAGATTAATCAGGACATCAACTTGTATAGGGATAATATTTAGAAGGAACAGATAAGAGTTAAAAATGGTTTCCAATGGAAAGATACAACTGGGATGTGAGGAAGGACTGGGCCAGCAACTGCTGTATTCTAGTATACACCTCTTAGTATTGCTTGATTTTTAAATATAGCATGTATTATTCTTATAAAAATTCTAATGTTTAGTTTCAAAGTTCTACCAAAATTTGGGGCTGCTACGGGAGAATGATCCTTTAAAATAAACTACAGAACAGATTTTAATGTTTAATAAGAATCTTTACAATAATAATAAATATTCATTGAGTGCTTCTAAATTTCCAGGCCCTCTTCTAAGTTTTCTATGTGTATTAGCTGATTTAAAAGGACAAAGAAATTTACTCTAGGGCCTCAAATACAGGGAAGACATGCCTTATTTAAAATTGAAAAATCCTGATGTGTAAAGCAAAAGGGAATCTGGTCTTCTTTTTATATTCCCACCTTCATCTAGCCCTTAGCATTTAGTATCTGAACTATAAAAAGTGCCTTCTAGTTGCCTGATCCCCAAACTTCCCCTTTTTTAATCTATTTTACACAAGCTACCAGACTAACATTCCCCAAACACTATGCTGGTTTAGTTGCACCTCTGCTCAAAAGTCATCAGTGGCTCCACTTCATCTAGCGAATAAAGTACAATCTTAGCATGTCATTTAAATTTCTGCTGGGGCTCCTTTCAACTATCTTCCTTTTATAGTTTCAAGTTTCATCAAACTAGTCCTTTTGTAAATATGGACTAGTTACCTTTCTCCAACATGCTTTGTGCTTTGTACTCTCTTATGTCATACCTTGCACCTAAAATGCTTCTGCTCTCCCAAAATTCACTTAACAAATTGATAGCCCATTCTTCAAAGTGCAGTTAAGGCATCTCGAGCTCTATCTACACTGCAATCCTCAGTCACAAAGGCAGAAATGATTTCTCCTTCAACTGCATGCCAGCACCAATGATGATCAACCTGAGTTTCTCTGTTGGCCATCCCCTGGCCAATTCTATGCCCTGCTCAATGCCACTGACTGCATCACAGATTTTTCCCTTTAAGTTGTTTCCTGTTCCCTTCCTGCTCTAATGCTATGTCTGTGACAGTAGCTGCATCCATCCACGGCCACAGATCCCAAATTGTGGCCTCTCTTTGTGATTCCAGTTCTCCCTGGGTTCTAATAACTCCGTATTACCATTATTTGTTTAGCCCTAGAGTTACAGTGGTTACCCACTGTTGCTATAGTCTTTTGCTTTAATTTTTCCTTAACCCTATCTGCATCTCTGCAAGCAGACTCATCATTAAATTCGTAAGCCTATGAAATAGAAAGCCACTAAGGAGAAAGAGCTAGATGAACCATCTGGAGTAAATTCTGTGGCCCGCCAGGACTCTGGCCCATATGACATTCATCTATCTCTCATTGCCTTCTATCGTAATATATGTCTGATTTACCCAAAGACTATGAGTCTCGTAAGTAAGGAGACCATACTTGACTCATTTTTGCTATTTAGGTGCCTGGTCATAATAGATTTTCAATAAATGATTGGGAAGTCAATGATTCTTAACGTGCCTATTTAATGCACTCCACAAAGATATGGTAATTACCAGTCCCTGAATAGGAGATGATTTTCACATAAACTTTCTGTTCTTAGATGTCACTCTGATTAGGATTATTAAAGGAACACAGTCCTGACAACAGTGAACAAAGAGGGGGAAATAGACAATTCTGAGAAGAGAGCACTTTGAACCAGAGATGTGTGAACCCAGAAGCATTTTGAGATTGGCATCATGTCTTGAACTAGTTTTCAAAGGAATCAGACTTGGCCAAACCCAAAGAGAACTTTGCCAAGCACTTTTCCCCTTAATTTTTAAACCCATGTGTATTTTAAGGGAAATTCAATCCATATGTTTCTGATTCATTTACACTTAACTCATCAAAATATTGTTTTGTAAGAGTTATTTGATGTCCCAGTCTTTTGAGCATTTGTGCAGAAATGCCTTCCCCTCTTAGAAATAAAACCTTTTGGCAAGTCATACACAAAAATTGATCCCTGAAAAGTTCGAAGTCATTTCAAACCTCAAGGCCCACAAGGCTCTGGTGATTCCTTACTGGATCTGGTAGGACTCCTATCTCTGTAGAACTCTGAGGGCTTTTGCTGAAGAGACACGTGGTTGCATAAGGATGGAAGTCCGACCCAGCAAAAAGACAAAGAGAATTTTAAACTCCAAAGTGGGAGAACAGGCATGTAAAGTAGTAAAGAGATGAGAAGAAGCTACAAATCAAGCACCAAAAACAGAGAGACAAAGAGAATAAATGAAACAATTTTCTGTGTACAGAAGTTCAAAGACAAGGCAGGGAGAGAGGGAAATATCAGCAAATATATGTCATGGAACACATATATCAGAGCTCTCAGAATCGTGTTTTAGAAAGCCAAATGCCTTGGCCATTTGGGAAGCAATTATGAGAATGTGTTATTAATTACTTAGTTGTGCATGTTTACTTGAGCAACAATAGTTCTCACTATGGATCCTGCCAGCTTGCCTGCTTGACTTCTATCACCAATACTAATATTATTTCAATAGGCCCTTCATTTTTCTTTATTCATATCCATAGCTGAACTTACACATATGCAGTTCTCATAACACTATCCTTCAAAGCATCAAAGAGAAGTGGCTATTTACAAACACAGATGACCAGAAATTGGGCCAGGTCATTGATACTATTCATCAATATCTCCTAACAATCCATGATGCTGTTGCCCAGGAAACAAAGCCAAGTCTGTATCTTAGATCTCAAGTTCTTCTTTTGTAAAATGCCTTGCCTATGACGTCATAAAAATAATAAAACTCAAGAAAACATAAAGCACTCTGCAAAGACAAGGAGGAACAAGAATATTTCAACTGAGGGTTTAAATGTGAATAACAATGAGTGTGAGCCTTAACAAAATGCCTAAAGACTTGAGCATAATTTCCTGGGTTGACATTCTCAAAGGAAAGAAGCTCCAAAGGGGATAAATGAGAGACTATTTTAAAAAAACAAAATTCTGGCAACATAATCACTTATGTTTTCAAGTGGAAGTGAAGGTGGAGACATCTAAAGAAGAGTGTTTTTTTCTAGTTTTGTTAAAAAAAATAAGCTTAGAATTTTTTTTAAAGAAGTCCACACAGGCCTGAAAGAGTGGCTTCAATGGAAAGCAACAAAGGAAGGCCCAAGCTTGCAAAAACATGTTCATGAAAATATTAAAGAGCTTTAGCAGCTGTCTTGAGAGAATGAAGAACAAGAAAAATACTCCTATTTGGGGATGCAAATCAGGTAATGTCTGATATCAGCTAGAAAACAGAAATATCTGTCCTATCAAACAGAATGACACTGTTTATTTGTTTGTATTCCCCAACTGGAATATGAGTTCCTTCATGATGGGGTCTTCTTCGTTCCCCATTTCAGATGCAGAGTAACTAGTGCGTCTAATTCAGGCTTAGTATATATTTGGAGAACAAAAAAATTGATATCAAATGAAAGACTCTGCCATGTGACTATCTCCATCTCTGCTAATTCTCTCCACATATATGTAACCTTCATCTAGCAACCTGACAGCCATCCTATCTCCCTCTAAAGCAAATAAGGCCAAGTCTACACATCTGTTCACTCACTCTCATCCTAAGTGGCATCAATCACATACTTTACCTAGTCCACAGCATCTTCTTTCCTTCCAGCTCCATTTCACATAAGTGGGTGGACCACTGGTAGAATCTTCCAAGCCTTGTCTGCACCTACTACTCCTACACCTACCCCTCCCTAAAATGCTTTCTTACTTCCCATCTTTGGTGTTGTGCCAATTTAAAATTGAATCACCATTATCCAACCCTCACTGGGATGTTTTTTACAATCGTCTACTCCTCCCTAATGTCACCGCTTCCTGAGAATGCCTCAGTTTCTGCTTCCTGTTTATTATCAGACACTCTTGCCCCAGTTATCCAGCATGCTGTCTGCATGCTTTCCTGCCTCAAGACAGCCCATGCTGGAAGATGCTATGAGGCAATGCCCTACACAGCAGTAGTCACACAGCTGCCCTCTAAGGGAGAGGAGCCTCCAAACACTGAGAAATTACATCCAGGGCCATTAGGGAAAGGAACAAGCAATCTGCAAAAGGTCCGGCCAAGCTAACTTCACTTCCTTTTCTGGATACCATGGATGTATCTTGATTTAAGGCAAGGCATTTGAAATTGTAAAATCAGAATCAGCGGAGATTTCATAGAATTGATGCTCCACACTTGGTTGGGGGTGAACTCCACTGAGCATCTGATGGACGCTGGGAACACTATTCACACAAGTTTATCGTACCATTTCAGAAGTCATGCACTACATATTAAGAACATTGTTTTAGCAGTTGACTAGCCCATCTTCTATCAATGATTTTTAAAACACATGCTAATGTCAATGACATCTAAATTGTATTCAAATACTATGATCTATCATTTTAATAAAATAGTGATAATGAAAAGAAATGCATTTTTAATGTTTGCCACATGCCAGGGTCTATCCTAAGTACTTTACCTACTTTGCTTTATTTAATTCTCACAACAAACCTATCCATTTTGCATTATTATAATCTACAAATAAAATTGTAATACAGATGAGGAAATTGAGGCTTAGAAAAACTAAATCGTGTGCTCAGGGTCACACAGCATGTGGGTGAGTTAAAATCCAAACATGGATCTGTCAGTCTCTGTGTCAGGATAGATGAGGTTATGACTCCCCAAGGCCCATTGGCTTAAAATCACAGAGGTACATTTCCTTTTACACTAGAGGTCCATCACACCTCAGCAGGGGTTCTCTGCTTTTCTTGGTTACTCAGAGTCTCAGCTGACAGAGCAGTCACCATTTCCAATGTTGTCAGTCTCTTTACATGAGAGAAAATGAATCCGAGTGTCTCTTATAAAATTTCTTTTTAATATTACTATTTTATTAGGATCATAGGATCCTAGTACTTGGATGCAATTTAGATGCCATCAGCATTAAGATGCTTTATTTATGTATTTATTTATTTATTTATTTATTTATTTATTTATTTTTCTTAGATAGAGTCTTGCTCTGTCGCCCAGGCTGGAGTGCAGTGGTGCGATCTCAGCTCACTGCAAGCTCCGCCTTCAAGGTTCACGCCATTCTCCTGCCTCAGCCTCCCAAGTAGCTGGGACTACAGGCACCTGCCGCCATGCCCAGCTATTTTTTCGCATTTTTAGTAGAGACAGGGTTTCACCATGGTCTTGATCTCCTGACCTCATGATCTGCCCGCCTCAGCCTCCCAAAGACTTTATTTTCTTTTATCATTGATAGAATGATGGAAGATATAAGTTAGGTTAGTCACTGCTAAAACAATGCATTAAAATTCTGTGGCCCAGAGTAATTTCTCCTCACATCTCTTTGGACAAAACAAATCATGTGGGCAAATGGAAAGAGAACAGGAACTGCAGTCTTACTACTCTATGTCCAGGATATGGAATCCTGAAAATATTTGGCAAGCATCAAAACATCTACTGCACTCCAAAAGCCCATGCTATTAGCAACAATTTCTATATACCCTCAACCTAAGAAATGAAATGTTATGTAGCTATGTTTTTCCATAGCCATGACATCATACAGGGAATAACCCATATCAAATGTCATTCCTCACTGTCTGCTTCTGTGTACCTAAAGTTTTATGGTATGACCTATTTGGAATGTTGAAATTGCACTAAATTCCAAATACCTGCCCATGATCTGTCTCTAAAATGCAATATATCATAATATAAGGCTTAATTATAGAAGCAGTTTAGCAGTAACCAAAATTAAATCCTATTTTTTTCTGATCTTTGCCCTTGCTTTCTAGAAAAAAAGTTCCTTTAAGCAAGCAATTTGCTGTGTTACCACAACTCATTAAAACAATGCTGCTGATTTGCCCTTTTGTCTCCAAAATTATTCTATTCTGGAAACTTAAAGCTACAGAAATAACTTCCTTTTGATTTTTATTTCCTCCAATGTCTGTGGATGGTGCTTTATAGTTTGTAGAATACAGGAACTTTTCACATCAATGATTTCATTTGATCAGCCTTTCATATAAGCATTATTTTCATTATAGTTCTCCAAATGAATAGATGGTTAATTTTTTTAAAAAAAGAAAAAAATGTAGCCTAAGGCCATACAGCTAAAAAGAGGGTGATGCTGAGATTCCACCCATCCCTTCTGATTCCAGCCTGTGCTTCTTCCTGTCGTACCTCCCAAATCTTTGTGCCAATTCTCTTTAACTGCTGGTAAAAATCAGTCATGGCCTGTCCTCTTTTTTGTGCGAGAATATCTAGGACAAAGAGTTCCGTATCCCAAAATGATGCTGACCTCTGAGGCTCCCACAGAAAAAGAGTCACAAAGTTTCAAGGGAGAAAGTATGTATTCTCTTAAGCAAAGGCAAACTTAGCATCTATAAGAAGTTCCCTAGTCAGAAAAGTTTTTATTAGCAGGCAAAAAATAAATAAATAAATAGATAAATAAGCCCCTCAATGGAGAGTCTTTTAAAGATAGAAAAACTAACCTGTAGTAAGCACCGGCTATGAGCCCAGCCCTTAATATTGTTTGGGTTAATAATGACTGAGGTTTATTGAGCATTGGCTGAAAAAGTTCCAGGGTTAAAGCATTACATGCACTGGTACGTTTTATCCTTGGAAAATCCCCACAATGGCGATATAGTCATCATTCCTTTTTCACACACGAGGAGACTAAGCATTAGAGACAGATGCCAACATCACACACAGCCGACAAGTGGCTGAACTAAGATTTAAACACAGAGGGTCAAACACCGAGCCTGCCTCCTTGTGAGTTAACGACGACGGCAAGCCTAGTACACAAAGATCATTATTCTCACTTTACAGAAGTGGGAACAATAGCACAGAGAGGTTAAGGAATGCTTTCAAAGCTGCACAGCCAGCAGGTGATGGAGTGAGAATGAACTCAGATTTGCCCCCATATCAAAGGCCAGTTATACCTGGTGCTGGTGAAGCTGAGTCTTTGTCCAAAGAACTCTGCCTCTTTTAACTTAGGGGCCATCTCAGCAAAGGGAACATCACAGAGATCAATCACCAGGGATGGAATGACAATGCCAGACCCACATTTGTACTCTGGCTCCCAGTCTACTGATCCAGGCATGCTGTTAATCTCCAGGGCTTACAGAAGAGGAAATTCTGTTTGTTCCTAGAGGCCTTTGAGGCATCTTCCACTCGGAACTTGCACAACACTGTTCCTCTGACTGAGATTGGCTCCAAGTGTCTGCTACTGGGGCATCATTCCATTTCTTCAGGCTTGTTTGAGGCATTAATACTCAGACACTTCCCCAGCCATCCTCAGCCACCTCCCTTCACCAGGGTCACCATAGAGACATGTTTCCGTCAGTAAGGACAATGCATGTCCCCCATTTCTAGGATTAAGCATGTCACCTTTCAAGGAATGTTATGCCTGTGGCCGTCACTCGTGCCTCTTATTTCACAGCAGATGAAGTGAATGAAGATAGTCACAGCCCTGGCACATTTACAGTGAGCACCTTTCTTAATATCTGAGGAACACTGAACAGGGACGTTGAAACATGTTTCTGACTTAAAAAATTATCTTGTACAGTTAGAATGGCTATTATTAAAAAGTAAAAACAAAACAAAACAAAACACAGATGTTGGTGAGGTTGTGGAGAAAAGCAGACACTTATACACTACTGGTTGGAATGTAAATTACTGAAACCTCAATGGAAAACAGTGTGGAGGCTTCCAAAGAATTAAAAATAGGACTACAATCCAGCAAACCCACCACTGGGTATTTACTTGAAGGTAAGGAAATCATTTGATCTAAAAAGATACCTGCATTCATATGTTTATCGCAGCACTATTCACAACAGCAAAGTCATGGAATCAACCTAAGTGTGCATCAAGGGATGGTTGGATTTAATGTGTGGTATATATGTATAGATCTAGATATGTGTACATGTACACATACATCTGTATAGATCTAGATATCTAGATGTGTGTGTGTGTATCTCCATACCATGGAATTCTACTCAGTCATAAAAAAGAATGAAATCATATCTTTTACAGCAACATGGATAGAACTGGAGGCCATTACCCTAAGTGAAATGACTTAGAAACAAAAAGTCAAAAACTGCATGTTAGAAGTGGTAAACAGTGGGTACACATGGAAATGCAGAGTAAAATAATAGATACAGGAGACTCCACAGGGTGGTAGAGTGGAAGGGGGGTACCTACCGGGTATAATGTACACTGTTTAGGTGATGGATACACTAAAAGCCCACACTTCACCACTATGCAATACATCCATGTAACACAACTGCACATGAGCGCTGAAGTCTATAAATTAAATTTTTAAAAATCAAAAAAAGTCTATAAATTGAAATTTTAAAAATCTACGGTGTTCTGTTGCTGACCAAATATCCTTCTTGGTTACAGACATAATCAGGAAGATCATGATTTTATTAATAACATGCTATTGGAGAAATATAGCAAATAATCGTGTCTCATCAGGTCCAAGTGACAGAAAAAAGTGCAGCACTTCCTCATGGCCCACAGAATTGGGCAACTTGCAGCAGCGAACTAATGACTCTGCTGTTTAATTTATGTATTTGAGTAAAGCAAGGAATCAAGAAAGTAGGAGACTTTGATGAAGAAAGCACAAGGCTGGGCACGGTGGCTCACGCCTGTAATCCCAGCACTTTCGGAGGCCAAGGTGGGCAGATCACGAGGTCAGGAGATTGAGACCATCCTGGATAACACGGTGAAACCCTGTCTCTATTAAAAATACAAAAAATTAGCTGGGTGTGGTGGTGGACGCCTGTAGTCCCAGCTACTCGGGAGGCTGAGGCAGGAGAATCACTTGAACCCGGGAGGCGGAGGTTGCAGTGAGCTGAGATCATGCCATTGCACTCCAGCCTGGGCAACAGAGTGAGACTCTGTCAAAAAAAATAAAGAGGAGTTGCAGGACAAAGTGAGTGAAGAACATGAAGAACATAGAGTGGCCGTGTGGTATGGTGAATGGGAATGTTCCTACTAGACAGGAACTCAGAGATGGTGTGGGCTGTGCTAGAAATGTCCTGAAACTTCTAACCAATGAACTCAAAATCCCTCACTCCACTTTCCCATTACCAACACAGAAGGGCAACTTTCATTGTATTCACCGTCCACACATCTCCTGATTCCTTCAAACTCATTCCTACTGTTCATTATAATCTCATTCCTTGTAGGTAAAAGTAAAATAAAAATAATAAAAAGTATGTGAAGAATAACCCAGGTTACAGAACAGAGACAAAATAACCCTGAGATGACAAAGTGCCTTGCCCTCAATACCCAGCCAGGCATTGTCCCATGCAGAGCTGGACTGAGGACGGTTCAGAAGGCCCGTCAGAACCTCTGTGGACCATGTGACAACTACAGAAATCATCAATGTAGACCTGATCCTCAGGTTTAAATGGGATAGTACGTATGCCACAGGCAACTTTTAGAGACTTTTATTCTACCTCACATATGCAAAAATGTAGCGTCTAGCTTTGCTGAGTATGAAAATCTAAATTTAGAATCACTTCAAAATTGCCTCTGATTCCAGGAAGAATGCCTGAAAGAACAAAAAATAAAGAAAGCTGGAGACATTGAAGAAGTTTAAAAAAAAAAAAAAAAAAAAAAAAAAAAGTAGAAGAACTTGTCCATCCTGACAAAATGCATCAACTAATTTCTATTTGTTTTCTCTAGAAGTCAAGTGCATAGCAGCTCAATGAGGCATCTGAATCTGCAAAAGAGAAGTGAATATTCATGAAGTTTATTTTCCCAAAAGGTCTGTGTTTTAAATGTACAGTACAAGCAATCAAACTGGATCATTTAAAAATCAGGTTTGTAAATTTGGGTTCCCTTCCAAGGGTTTATTCTAGTAGGAATTTGTACTTCTGAGACGCTGGGGAAAGCCCTGGCAAATAAAGACTGCCAGAAAAAGCAAAGATAGTATCTGCTGTTCCATAAACAAAGCAGTTACTGCACGGCAGGTAATTTGGCTGTGTGATGCAGGCAAGCGCTGTAGCCTGTGCTACTAACCCCTTACTAAACTGTTTCATGCCTGAAAATTGCTATGTGGTTAAATTGTCCATCAGCAGGAAGGGAAAGAGGGAAGCTTCATGTTCATGATAGGGAGCATGTTCAGAGAAGCATCAAGCTTGAATGTAACGAGAGGGAGGAGAAATGTCTGTAAAGAGATTGTAGAGCTAAGGTAAGAACAGCTTTAAAACAGCAAGCAGAGTCATGGAAGTAAATGGATAGAATGGAAGAGTCCACTCACTAGACCTAGAGAGACCTAGACTAGATTCGCAGAGATTAAAATCACCCCAGCTGGTACATACAAGTTTTCTAGAATTCTAGGAGTCCACAGAATAGCATTAATCACCATGGGAGTCTGACATCACTGCTGTGTGGAGCTGCCTTCATGAAGCCGGCAGAGCAAAGATCCAGGAGCAGAAGCCCAAAGAGCATTGAAGGAGAGAAGCAGCAGGATGGGGCTTCCAGAGGTAGGAAAGGGCAATGCCAGGAAAAGATGAATCTGTTTATTTCCCCCAGTGGGCTCTCAGCATGGCTGTGGAGTCGGGGGAGATTCCAGGGTGGCGTGAACAAAACCATGAAGATTAACATCTTTGGCACTTTTTTAATCTTCTTATCAGCAAGCTGAGCTCTCACTGATATCCTGTGTCTGCCAATGCTTAAGTTGCAAGGAAGTTTGGAGACAGACAGTCCCAGACTCTGTAGCTTTCTAGCTGAGTAACTTTGAACATGATATTCAAATTTTCACTTTCTCTTCTGAATAATGGGAGTAATAACTGTGCTTTACATTTCAAAGGGTTAACAAGAGTTAATAATATAGGTGAGGGACTTAGCACAGAACCTGGTACAAACTAAGTACTCGATATTCATTGCTACCATTGTCAAGACTTACTAAAACGTAGACTGACGAAGGCTTAAAAAAAAAGCTCTCTCCCAGAGTTGACAGAAAATGCTGTATTTAGATTGGTATTCAGAGACAAGGAAACTTCACTGGTATCCTCTCAAAGCTTCACACAAACATGAGTTCAACAAAAGAATGAGCATTTATTGTGTGTGTTTGGGTAAGCCACCAGTGACAAAAAGATAAAATACAGTCCGTTCTTTTAAAATATCTTAATAAGAAAACAAAAATTAATGAAATATGTATTTTATATATATGTGTGTGTGTATATATGTATACATATACATATACATATATATTTTTCAACCTGACAAAGAACTACAAATGTATATGGAAAGTTAAGCATTAAAATTTAATACAGCAGGCCCTTTTTTGACCCATCTATTTATTTTTGAAGTAATTTCTTAAATTAGCTCAATACATTCCATTGTCTTGTTCCTGGTTTTAGATTAGATAGAAAAAATATATATATCTTCTTAAATGTCTGGTTAAAATGATGGTTTCCTTCCTTTAAAGATAAGTAGTAATATGTTGGATTCACTTTTTGTTGACTTGGGATACAAGCATGGATTCCACATGGGAGTCTCTGACTTTGATTCTTGTGAAATAAGCACAGGAGACTGCAAGATGGGGAAAACGAATTCTAAAGAATAAGATGTTTTATGGCCAAGGTTGAAAAACAGATTTAATGCAGAATTAATCTTCAGAAGGTATTCGTGAGCATTTGAAATATGTTGCGTTGTTAACTGTATGATATTATCCTAACCTGTAGCCTGAAGGTCTTCCTTCATGCCATCCTGTGGCTTTTGTCATTACCTTAATCAAATGTGTAGGGCTTGTGACCATGGTGTCAAAGTATCTTTGTAGAAAAGTCATCATTGTTGAGGGTTAAGAGTTTAACCATATCACTTGAACTCTTACCCAAAAGCTAGGGCCGAACTAGACATGTAATGTCAAGATGAAACAGGGAAGAATTAAGAGAACGTACTGAGGCTTTCAGCATTATATTTAACATTGTCAAAATCTTTTGATATCTCAAAGAGGCCACCAAAATTATTCAGGGCTAAGCTTTTACTTGGGGAGATAACAAACCTCTTTTGGCCTTCTTCTTTTCGTTCATTGGATTTGAAAACTTTGATGTGATATAGAAAAGAATAGGTAGCAAAGATTCATATTAAATCAGCCAATTCCACTTATAAAAAATCAGCCAATTCCACTTATAAAAAAATGTATGGGGAAGAAAATTGTCTGAAATGCTTCAAAAATTTTCTGTGGATTATGATTACTAATAATGTTGTTTTCCCATTATCACACATGGATAGATTGATTTTCTTTAAAAACATGATAATTACTAAAAGTTAAGATTATTAAAATTTGTCTTTTAAGAATTATTTTGAAATTTAGGGTGAAGGTATAAATACGGTATTTTCATCAAAATATTTATATCTCACACTTAACTTACCAGTTCTTCATTACAAACACTAGCTCCTCAAAGCCTTGAGTAGTGAAATTCAATGTTCCAATTTACTTGTATAAAAACAAATATGGAAGACTTAAGATTCCATATTTAAAATTTGTTTTATTATTTTTCAGCATCTTCTAGGAGAGACCAAAGTGCTGCCAAATGGAGATTTTTGTAAATCTACTTTAAAGAATATATAATAAATAATATTTGCTTAAATAAACATAGTTACTAATATGTAACTGAACAGTAACCACCAAAATATGAACCCCTTTAAGACAGAAAAACTCATTCATCCAAGCTGAGCTGTTCTTCAAAAGAAACAGCTCAGAAATAAATATGCTTATCAATAACAACATATTTGTATTTATATTTAATAAAACACTATCTCATGTATTTTATTTAGTTCTTACTGTAACCTATGGCTTAGCTTGTTTTAATTTTCATTTTGGAAATGAGAAAAATGAAACTTTGAGCAAGTAAGCTGCTTAAAGTTTCACAGGTAATAGTTTCAGAGCTACAATTTAAGTGAGTTCTTATACTCCATGACCAGGGTTATTTCACCTTTGTCACATTAAATTCCTTGTCAATCACAGTAATACTGTTTAAGCTCAAAGTATTAGTAGAATTTTGTTTTTGGAATCACCTTTGGAACCCATTTATGAATCATAGAGGAAAATCAGTTTCATTATTTTAGAGTTGCAATGTAGTTTTTGATCAGTTAAAGAGGTGTTAAAATGGATGACCGCATCATCAGGTCATTCCCCCAAATCAAAGCCACTTTCAAATTATAAAGATTTGCCACCCTGGAAAATATTCAAATAAACTCACTTGGTCTTAGCAAAAAAATTCAAAATTGAAGTTTCTGAACTGTTTTAATCAATGGCAAGATGGTTGAAATGAATATACAATGTACTGGGTGCATTTGAATTGCTTAGAATCTTTTGTCTCTTAAATGAGAATAAATAACCCCTGTAATTTTGCCTGCATTGTTCTTATTTTAGTGTTGTCTGTGACACACTGAGGCAGGAATAGGCAGGAATTTCATTCAGTCAGATTCTATATAGTATTACTTCCATGAGGAAAAAAGTAAAATCGGTTAGGTATAACAGATTGAGCTATTTCTCCTTAACAATACCTGAAACGTTTTTAACCAGATCTTTATAAAAGAGTGGGAGAGTGGAACTAAAAAGAACTGAACTCAAATAACAGAACTGAATTTTAGCTTAAATGTAAGCATCTATAGTAAACTTCAGTTAACAAGCACCTTTAACTGCAATGTTGATCTGAATTTAATTATATTCCATTTTCCCCATTAGGGAATTAATTTTATCCAAAGTGTTTGCCTTTAATTCTTTTCCTTTTCATTGTCTGGAATCCATGCTAGCTCAAGAGCTAAAATATTAAAGGCAAAGATTTTGGAGTCTTTATGTCTGTAATTATTTAAAGCTGAATTTTCAGCATTGGAGAATTCACTACCAGATTTTCTGTAGTTCTAATTTACATTTTCTGTTTCAATTTACAATTAGCAAGCAAAATGAACAGAGCATACTGTGACCCATCCCATTCAGTGTTTGGCAAACACATTAATTCCAAGGCATCTAAGAATTAGCTAGGGATCATGTTTATAATGCCAACTTCTGCTCCTCCCCACCCCGATACCACCAAAAGAGACCCTACTGCAGTGGGTTTAGGGTTAGACCCAGGCAGAGAGTCCCCGAACCACTCTTTAGATGATATGAAATATAAACTTTTTCTGCTTTTACTGGGTTAGTAAAAAAAATTTAATGAACTCACCCTTGCTTTTCTTAAAATGACAACTTCATAGATGAAAGCTATCCAAAAGTCCTTTCTCAAAAATGTGCTATAGTATCCACCACCATACACCAATTGCCAACACCTGAGATTTTGCTGTATTTCATTTATTGCCTTTAGAACGAAAATATTTTAGAATGGTTTCTTTCTGATTATTAACAAATTTTGCATTCGTTAAATATGTCAACTGAGAGGTTACTATGATGTTTTCCTTTGGCAAGCATCCTGAAAAGTTTTGTCGTCTGCACTTTTTACCATAATGGTGGAAGAATTCAAGAAATATTCTAAGTCTGAAGATATACAGTGCTTCCGGTCTCTTATGTGGCTTGATAAAGCATGTAGATGAATACCTGGCTGACTAATAGAAATGTTAAGAAAACAGAGTTTTAGCCACAGGAAAGTTACTGAATATGGCTTCATAAGTTTTAATAAAGATGTCATTCTCACATACTTTATTATTTCCCTTTTATAAAATGAAAGTAATTGGACAACTGGTTACTTGGAGCCTTCACTTCTGAAAATCATTTTTCTGGTGCTATGGGCTGCTGAGTGAGAATCTCTTTGGACCTGCTTCTCTCCTTTCTGTTCATTATTGGGGTTAATCAAAACCCAGACCTTTCTCTGACCTCAAACATATTACCATGATGGGCTGAGAAAATCGGTAAGTATATGTTTTCTTTGATTTTTCAAACTGTCTGTGTTTGGTAAAAGCGGGACGTAGAAGACAAAGAAATAATGAATTAGAGCTACCTGCAGTCCTTTTAGTCTTGTGCAAGCCCCAAGGAAAGAATTTCTACAGTGGTAAAGACAAGAATGTATAGCTACTAAAGGTCAATTGCTTGTTCTGACAAGCTGCTCCTTTGGTGATGATCTCTTTGCCCCACATTCTAGAGACCTGTCGGTCTTTCAGCAACTCAGCTATCCCTAAAAGGAAGCCTTCTTAGTTAGGATAAGAATGCTGGTTTCGTGCGGTCTTGCTGTGGGAGTTGCATTTTGGCTGTCTTCTTTTTGATTGTGCTAAAAGTGAAAATATTTGAAGGAGCCACGTAAAAAAAGAATAAACTCCATATCACACCGGGTAAACCCCATTTTCTAATCATTATAATTAAAATCCAACACAGTACAATTTCATATTCTTGTAACCTTTACTACTTTCCTATGTAACATTTACTATTTAGAGCGTCAGCCAAAGATCCAAAGGACATTTTCCTGAATATGATGCTTGAGCTTCCATCCCAGATAAGACAGAAAAAAGAAAACTCTATGGGGATTCTCTGTACCTTCTGTTGAATTTTTAGTAAACCTACAACTGGTCTAAAAAGTATAGTCTATTAATTTATTTAAATCTATTCCTGAATTGACACAATATTTTTGAATATGCTAAACTGCATCCTTAAATTCTATCTAATATGAATTACCTAATTTCATCTGGATAGGCATGTGCTCTTGAATTAAAATTTGCCAGAGAAAATTACTGCAAAAACTTATAGCCATTTCAATAAAGTAGGTCTTCACTGGGTTTCTGAGTGCTATAGCAAAGAATGAATGGAAAAAAGGTGGGGAAGAACAGTTCTGATATTTCATTCACAAGTACATGGAAGGATGTGAAATGAGATACTTAAATGTGAGAGCTCTATTAAACTGAGAAGGCTGTCAGAAAGCAGAGGCCAGACACGCGATAAAATTGCTCTAAGACTTTTAGAAATTCTGACAAAAACTCATTCAATGAGTGGTGACCTGGAAAAGTTTGAAGTATCAATATAAAACACAGATAAATCTTATTTAGTAGCAGGAAGCTGGGAGACAATTACCCTTGGAGATACTTGGAGGTATTAATTGATGAAAAGATACAGTATTCATTTGTTCCTTCACCTGCCAAATACTTACTAAGCACCTGTTTTTAAAGTGTGGTTCCCAAACTTTGCTGCACATTAGAATCATCTAGGGAGTTTTAAAAAAATTCTGATACTCAAGTCACATCCCATATTAATTAACTCAGAATGCCTGGGGAGGGGAGCCAGGTGTCAGTAAGTTGTTAAAGAGCACCAGGTGATTCCAATATGCAGCCAAGGTTTAAGGCATTTATCCATCCAAAAAAAGTAAATTGTGCGTGATTGCTTCTCTTAAGGAACTTGAAATCTAGCAAGACAATTAGTCATGTACAAAAGCAAATACAAAGTAGAATGCAATACGTGCTTTATTTTTATTTGTTATTTATTTATTTATTTATTTATTTATTTATTTATTTATTTATTTGAGATGGAGTCTCGCTCTATTGCCCAGACTGGAGTGCAGTGGCGTGATCTTGGCTCACTGCAACCCCCGCCTCCTGAGTTCAAGTAGTTCTCCTGCCTCAGCCTCCAGAGTAGCTGGGATTACAGGCACGTGCCACCATGCCCGGCTACTTTTTTGTATTTTTAGTAGAGATGGGGTTTCACCGTGTTAGCCAGGATGGTCTCGATCTCCTGACCTCTTGATCTGCTTGCCTTGGCCTCCCAAAGTGTTGGGATTACAGGCATGAGCCACCGTGCCCAGCCAACATGTGCTTTAAATGCACTATCTCATTGTGAAGTTGGCTTGGTGAAGTATCATTTCTCGAACCAAGCAGTTCTGGGGCTCCAAGGAGCTCTACAGAGAATACATTTATGGTGATTGGTCATTTCTAGGAGCCTTATTTCCAGAAAGAGGCAGTAAACTGGAAAGGACTCAAAAGAAAGTAACAAAATGATTACAGGCCTGGGGGAATGGACTTACCGGGAGAGATGAAAAGATGAAATAAGTATAACCTAAGTGACAATTAAAGGTGGAGGGGTCATGATAACAGCCTACAAATACCTAAAGGGTGTGAACATAAGGAAAAGAAATGAATTACTTTGGATAATGCAAAGGGTGTTGGTTAAGAGTACTAGGACTGCATTATGAAAGAGAAAATGAAGGCATGGCATCAGGCAATCCTTGCTGACCATTGGAGCTGGCTGCTAAAGGAGAAGGAGAAGCTACATTACTTGAGTTCCCAAAAAACAAGTTTGGACAAACACTTAGGAAATAGATGATTAAAAGAAATTTTATGTAACCTGCACAGTGGCAGGAGGTAAGGGCAATTGAAAGGAGGAGAGAGAACAACTGAAATCTTTTTCAACCCTAATATCAAAATCATACTATAAAAAGTTCAAAGAACAGAAATTGAGAGGAGCCATTATCTTTAAGTGTGATCGCAAATGAGGTTGATCCTTTAGCTGTTATTAATGTGTTCATTATAGATGCAGCAAAACACCATGGCACACATTTACTTATGTAACATACCTGCATGTCCTGCACATGTATCCCAGAACTTAAAATAAGCTTCGACCTCCCAGGCTCAGGTGATCCTCCCACCTCAGCCTCTCCGGTAACTGGCACTACAGGTGCACACCACCACATCCAGCTAATTTTTGTGTTTTTTGTAGAGAAGGGCTCCCACCATGATTCCCAGGCTGGTCCCAAACTCCTGGGAAGGAGGGCTCAAGCCATCCACCCTCCTCTTCCTCCCAAAGTGCTGTGATTACAGGTGTGAGCCTCTGTGCCTGGCCAAGAAAACAGTTTTTAAAGAGGCTAAGTAATATATTTTTAAAGAGGCTAAGTAATATATTCAAAGTCACACAGTTAGTAATGGTGCAGTGAGAAATGAAAATGGTCACTCTGTGGCTTCAGAGCTTACACTCTCCTATTTTTATGGAGTACACTAAATTAGGAACCAGATAAAACTTGTCATCTTACAAATCCTCCTCATAAACCTTATCTGTAATATCAGGAGAAGAATACCTACTTTGTATAGTTATTGTGATGAATAAGTGATATTTAAAAATATTTAGCACAGCCTGGTACACAGTATATTTTCAAGAAATGGTAGCTTAAAAAAAACCCCTAAAACTCACAAAACAGACATTTCAACATGAGTTTTTCTTCATACCTTCATACATTTTGTATAAATCTGGCCCCAGCTTTCATTCTTCTTCCTCCCACTCTCTGGGCTTACATTGTTTTTATGCAATCAGGATAAACTGATAAACTAATTTTCACTATGATTTTATGTCTTCTTAAGAGATGTGCCTTGAACTTTGAAGGAGTTGTGAGAGAAAAGAGTGCCTATGCAAACAATTTGTTTTTCCAGAAAACATTAATCAAACCTCTATTCTAGGTAAGGGGCTCTACTAGGTAATAGGACTATAATAATAAAAAGGCAGATGAGGGTCAGCCCTCCTGGAGCTTACATTCATGCAGAGAAGACACAATAAACAACAAACCAACAATGAATAAACAGATCTCAATATAAACATTATAAAAGAAAGAAACTTGATAGTATATATGACAGAGGGGTGTAGTTACAGAGGATGATCAGGGAAGTCTTCTTTAAAGAGATGATTGTTAAGTAGATACTATAAGACAAGGAGACACACACAGAAAGCCTAGGAGGAAACTTGCACAGAGTGACCAGCAATTGCCAACTTCCTTAGGAAAGGGTTTAGAATGTTCTAGAACCTCAAAGAAGCTATGATGCATAATGAGTGAGGGTGAAGGTGGCCTGAAATGAGGTTAGAAAGCTAGACAGCTGTCATATCCTGTGGGAATCCTAGCCCATGATAGGAAGGAGAGTTTGATTATGCACATGTTGGAAATGTTACAACTCTAAAGAGTTTGAAGTAAGGAAGTGACATGCTCTACTTAATATTACTAAAGGTTTACTCTAGCATGTAACTGCATAATAAATTATGTACTGTGCTGCAGGATAGTGATGGTGGGGGATTAAGAAGAATGGAAGAATAGGATAGTGTTTACACTTCTATAGCATTTATATTCATTCGTTCCTTTTTTTAGATTGTTTAATGATTGTTAGTCGTCATTGTGTCTCCTCCACATTGAGAAGATTGGAAGTCTAAAGATGAGATAAGAAGTGTTGAATTAGACTAGCATGGTGGCAATGGCTATGAACAGTGTATAAATACAAGATATATTCTGGAGGTAGAACTGAAAGGCAGGTTAATTTTTATTTTATTTTAAGTTATAGGATACATGGGCAGGACGTGTGGGTGTGTTACATAGGTAAAAGTGTGCCATGATATTTCACCACCCCTACCACCCCATCGCCTAGGTACTAATTGCCACCCCTACCACCCCATCGCCTAGGTACTAATTGCCGCCCCTACCACCATGTCGCCGAGGTATTAATTGCTGCCCCTACCACCCCGTCGCCGAGGTATTAAGCACCACATGTATTAGCTCTTTATCCTGATGCTCTCCTTCCACTCGCCCCCCGAGTGTGTGTTGTTCTCCTCCCTGTGTCCACGTGTTCTCGTTGTTCAGCTCCCACTTATAAGAGAGAATACTAGAGAAATGCAAATCAAAATCATATTGAGATACCATCTCATGCCAGTCAGAATGGCAGGTTAATTTTAAAATGACCTGAAACATCTAAGGGACCATGCCAAGTAACTCTATTTTCTTATTTTTTTGTATTATTGATGCTCTGGCTTCCACAGCCTCACTGACAAGGGAGAGACTGCCCCTCCCAGGGCTAGCTAATCTCTAGAGATACCAAATGACTCCCTGTGGAGCACACCTTTCATATGCAAACCAACTAATCCAGAACCCACACCTCCAACTACCTCCTTTTTAAAGCTCTTAATATTCCCCTGCCATATTCAACCCAGGCCCAGATAGCAGACAACTAGAGACCACTCCTAGATTGCAGAGTCCACTGAAATTACTCAGTCTAATCCTAAACCTGCTCAGCTTGCTTACCCTGCCTTGCACATTCCTTCCCATGAACATCACAATAAAGGTTACGGCCCATTCTTCTTGCTTCTTCTGCCTTCTGACCGACCCTGGTGTTGCCCGTGTGGCCCTGTGTGCTATGGCATGCCCCTCCTTCTTCAGAACTGTGTGTAACAAACCACCTTCAATGGCAAACATCTCATGACCTGTCGATAAAACAACCCCACCCAGCCCCATTCAAAACAGATGCATTTCAAAAACAGGTTGTCAATGATCAAATCAGAATAATTACTCTATTAATATGTACAAATATTGTGGCAATTTAAAAAATAACAGATTGTCAGCATAACAGTGGTATTGAAAGCCTTCAGAATGACAGGGATCACCTAAGGAAGTGTGTAGATAGAGAAAAGGAGTCACAAGGGCTGCCAGGGGAGTCCCCAGAAATAAAAATCTATGTTTTGATTTTAAACTGTGTGTCAATTGAGTTGAAGAATTATTTTCAAGCTTTTTCAGCACCCCACAAATCATGCCACATAAGTCACTGCCTACTCTGCGTAAATGTAAGGCCTATCCTATTTCAAAATGAGTAATCTTCACTAAGCCCACAAGCATAGTTATCTTCCCAGAGAAATAAAGTGAAGTTAAAAGTCATACACATGAGGATACACCCAGTAGGCAGAAACACATGAGATATAAAGCAACCATCCCAACATGCTGATAAAAAAGAAAAAAAAAAAAAACAGGGAGGTAAAACTCCTACACTGACAGACATCCAGGGTCTCTGCTGAGATGTCACGCAACCAAATGCACACAGAGCCATATCCCCAGAGCACGTCTCAGACCTGTTCTGTTCCAGCACAGCATTCTCACAGGTCTACAGTGAAATGAGAAAACCAGGCAGTGCATTTTCAACAAAGCTAAAAGTATTTATTTAAAAGAATTCCCTTCGAATCTGAGATTACGACTTATGTGGCTTTTTTAGTATTCGATACCCTTCCTTTCACGAAATGGTGGCAAAAGTAGAGACAATTTGTTACTTTTTTACTTGACAAAAGAACAAAGAGGCAGTCCCATAGAGGCCCTTCACATTTTTTACTCTTTTCTTTTTACTGGACCATAATTTAAAAATCTGGAAACCACTAATCTAAAAGATGTTACATACCCAAATATTTGAAAAAAAAAAAAAAATCCACTATCTATAACCAGATTTCTGCTCTCTATTTCATCCAGACTAACGGAGTAACCCACACATAGCTCGAATGAGATTTCTCAACGCCACCCATGATATGGAGTTTCCATTTTGACAGGTTGGCCATGAGTTAGGAAACTATTATCACAGTGATGCAGGGAATGTGTACACATCCTGATCTAAAAGTGTTATGTTTTCTCAGATACTGACAAGTAGGGACAAAGGTTCAACGGTGACTAATGAATAAAATGTTAAGGTGGAGACAGGACTTAATTGTTTAAAAGCAGTCACTTGAGGCGTGTAGCTGCATTCACTGTGAAACCAAATCAAGCTTCTGATGATGTGGCAAGGACAGATATATGTATTTATTTGTTTATTTAAACAAAAAAGCCTAGCACTTTATCAAAGTCTACTCTCTGCTTATACTTTGAACAGCTACTATAAAGGGATGTAGGATGAACAAGTTATCTTTGGGGGTTTGGGCTTTTCTGTTGTAGTTTTTTTTTTGTTTTGTTTTGTTTTGTTTTGCTAATTCTGGGAGTAATTACAGCATCAAATTTCTGGGCATGTTCTTCAATAGGTAGGTCAGGCTCGAATGTTTGGATACAGTAATTTAGGAGGAGGAGCTTGTCCTGAGGAGGTTGCTAGAAGGGAGAAGAGGGAAACAGAGCCAAAGGCATAATAAATGATAAGTTATGCATTAATCAGGCCACTCCTTCATTTTCCTATTGTGGTTAAGAGATTACAATATTAATCTAGCACTAGGCATTTAATAAGATGAAAAGCAGTGACAAAGAAAACTTCCCCTGTTTTCTATGGAAGAAGTGATGCAAAGCTTGAGAAATTGGCTGCAAGATTACCTACTGTCATTTCCACATTCACCTAAAGTGATCACACTTGAACTAAGACTATCACAGGAAAACGGAGGATGTTTATCATTGGGATCTAGAACTCTGGCTTCCCTAATTTCCTCATGGACCAGAATGGAGACTGCAGGCAGCACTATGGCCGGTCTGCACATACTGCATTAAAAAAAGAAAAGTGACATGACTTTTTGTTCCTGTTGGGGCTTTCATTCAGCTGTAGCTAAAAAGAAATAAATAAATAAAATAAAAAAATACTGATATCAGACTAAAGGGGAAAAAGCCATACATTTTGTTTCTGTAAATATAAACACAGTTGTAGGGGCATACAGACACGATGTTGACGTAGGTAAGGGTGTTTGTGTGCATTTTTAGAGAGAGGCATGGGGTAAATTAAAAACATAATTTCATTAGAAATTCAGAACCAGATGTATTCTTTTCAGTGACAAGAAATAAAAGCTTCAATGTAAAAAAAAAATGTTGTATTTCTGTATTGAATTGTCTTGAACTTTTGTACTGAACCAATATAAAAATTGAACTTTTTTTTTGTATTGAACCAGAAAGAGACCAAATGGTCTCTCAATCTGAAAACAGAAGTTCACTATTCAATTCCTAAAATAACTTGCTTACTACCGTAATATTTGAACAATAAAATTTAATTTTAATGCTATTTTAAAATCCATGTTGCTTGATCTCATCATGTGTTTTAAACAAAGTTATACCAGGGGAAGAAAATAAAGAAATAAAGTTTTGTCCAAAAAAGGTCTCGCTTCTGATGGAATCCTTCTTTAATTCTGAATCATCTCTCAATTCTTTTAATATTCCTCTTGCTTTCATGGACCCATCTCTTATGTAATTTCTAGTGCTGCACTGGGGAGGCCCAGAAAGAAAAAAGTCACAGTTGGTTTGTCTCACTTCCCAGAGACAAAATGACATGGAACTCTGGGTAGTGAGATGTGGGACTGCTGAAGGAAAGAAAAAGAAGTCGCTCCAGCCCTTATGTGAGGATGCCACATTTATTTAAGAGGGGGTGGAGAAAGAGTAATTAAAGGACAGAATTCAAATTACAACTGAAATCTGTATCAGGCACTATCCTAATGCAGAAGCCAACAAGCAGAATACCAGCAAATGAAACACTAACGAGGGTAGCTGCTATCTCTTCAGACAAACCACTGGCAGCTGGGAGCCCACAGGATTTATTATGATCAATTAAGGGTGTGGTGGCCTGGGATAACAGAAGCAGTAGTCCTTGCGACATGGATATGGAATGGAACATTAAGAAAAACACCCTGTTTTAGAGCTCACATTTTCCCCAGCAAAACAGCTCATGTTCACATTTAAGCATGTGTCTGCTTATCCAAAAGCCTTCAATTCTTACCTCTTGAAATGAAGAATAAAAATTTAAAACAAAAAGAAGATTAGGGGCTGTTTGGATGATAAAGTAAGAACTAATTAAGATAACACTTAGAAAATAAAAGCATTAATGAAATTTTAGTTCCCAAAGAGATAAAATGTTACTATTCTCATTTAACGGATGATAAAATAAGTTTTACAGAAGGAATCGAGAAATCTAAAAAGCATTAGAAGAGTGTCAGACATTGAAACAAATCACTCCGAGAATGCTCCTGCTATATAAAAATTAGACTCATCCCACCTCACTGCTCACCTTAAATCTGCCTGATACACTCGGAACAAGCTGGATCAGGTAATCTGAGAATCTCTTTAGAGTCCTGAAGGCTAATCCTGTTCTTGCCTCATTAGGAAACATATGACTCTCTTCTCCCATCTCTTTTAAAACTGAGGGTACCACCAACACCCCAAATGGAGCACATACAGTTTCTGCTGACATTCCTAGGCCGGTCAGCCAAAGGACTCTGCTGTTTGTGAGCAGACACTCCTAGCACTGGGCGCTGGCTGGCTGACAAGTAACAAGTAGGGAGCAATGAAGAGATTCCTTTATTCCCTGAAAAACTGGAAACCTACAGCAAAGTGGCCTGACTCCTGCAGAGAGATTGGCAGATAGACAGAGAAAATTTTCCCAATTTTAAAAAACCATGCACATGTGAAGAATAAACCTCTTATCACCTGAATAATAACAACACCCCAAGAACACTCAACACTATGCCAGATGCCATGTGAAACACCTTGTAGACCTCGTCTAAATGAATCTTCAGAACCACCCTAAGGAAAATGATGCTTTGCATGTGACAGTAAGCAGAGGCATCTGAGCCTGACACATGTGGATTCAAATCCTAGTTACGCAGTTCCAAGTTGTATAACTTTAGAAGACTGACTGTGTTTCTCAGTTTTAACTCATTCACCCTTCAGAAATGGGCTCTAGTCCTTCAAATAAGACAATCCTATAAGCATTTCTTCTACCTTCCAAATCCACCCTAAATGTGTCCAATTTTTCCATCTGCACAGCCTCAACCCAAGTCTAAGGGGCAGATCCAGGTTTTGTGAGGCCTGAGCGTTGTGCAGTTTGGGAGGCCACATTTAAAGAAAGGGCATACAAAGCTAAGAATACAAAATTAGGTTAAAAAATGTTATGTACTTGCTTGAAAACAAATTTTTAAAGCTGTTTTGAAATACTGCAAACTTTATAAAAATAAAGAAAAATAATACACCATGTTTATTAATTGACATGTTCACACACCTCCATAACTTTTCCTGAATGCTTTGGCTGCACATTCTTTGATCACCTCTTCATATGACAAAAATTTTGTAAAATAGTTTTTGATAAAGACAATAGATAATACAATCTTTCTTCTGGCAAGTTGAGGATAATCACCATGTTAGTCCAATATCACACTGCTATAAAGAACTACCCAAGACCAGGTAATTTATAAAAGAAAGAGGTGTAATTGACTCACAGTTCTACATGACTTGGAAGGCCTCAGGAAACTTACAATCGTGGCAGAAGGTGAAGCAGGCACATCTTACATGGTGGCACATGAGAGACAGCATGTGAGAGCACAGGAAAAACTACCATTTATAAAACCATCAGAACTCATGAGAATTCACTCACTATCATGAGAACAGCATGGGGGAAACCACCCCAATAATCCAATCACTTCCCTCCCTAGACACATGGGGATTACAATTCCGCATAAGATTTGGGTGGGGGCACAGAGCCAAACAATATCAGTCACTAAAAGCTTAAAGTATTTATTTCAACTTTACATGTTATTGTAGTATTATGTAAACATTAGAGATTTTTGTCAAATTTGGAAAGACTACTGCTCGTTTCTTTCGTAGATGAGCTGTAAGATTTAGGAGCATTTCAAGTTTTCCATGACTAATCATAGTTACAGAGGTGATTAGTGACTAATTTAAATGACTAATCTTAAATACTCTTTGAATCAGCAAAACTCATTAAGCAGTTTGTTGTTGATGTTCTAATTGAGAATGGTGTGTTAGTAGTTTTATGTTATTTTCATCTTGTGAAATAGCAAGAAATTTAAATATTTTGCCAATATGTTTATATGATCTGCTCCTCTTCATTAATTGGATTATCAAGCAATCAATAAACTGTCAGTTTCAGTCATCTCTTGGTAATTGGAACCAGGACCCCTCTCAGATACCAAAATCTGGATGCTCCAGTCCCTCATATAAAATGGCATAGTATTTGCATATAATCTACACACATCCTCCTGTATACTTTAAATCATCTCTAGATTACTTATCATATGTAATACAATGTACATGCTATGCAAATAATTTTATACCACATTGTTTTATTTTATTATATTTTATTGTTGTATTGTTAATTGTTATTGTTGGTTTTCTTCCTGAATATTTTGATCTGTGATTGGTAAATCTGTGGAGGCAAAACCCACAGATAAAAGAATTGACTGTACTTCTCAACATTTATCTCTTCCTCTTAATGAATTAGTGAAATTTGAAAATTTGGGGATTACACAATTCAATTCTGAATGTTTTATATCTTTGTTTTATATCTCATTATTTCCCAATCTGTATTTCTTTGGCTGTCCAATAAATGTAAAGATTATCAAGTGAGTTCACTTCATTTGTTTAATGGAACTGTTCCATACCATCTTTGCAAGTCATAGTTACAATGACATATGGCTGACTCACCTTCCCCTTGACAGGATCCCAAAAATACCCACAGCCCCTTCACTATCATCCCACCCAAGTGGAAGCATGGGTGGGTGGCAGAGTCAGAATAGAAAGGAACAGTTGTCTTAACAGTTAGCAACTAAAATGTCTTGTTTTTGCAAATATCACGAAGATATATGACCCATGAATACATCACTAAGGCTCTTCTCCCAGCCTAAGAAGAGGTCTATGTAAGCAAGGGGGCTTTCATTAGCTTCAAGATAAACCCATCCAGGCCACCACCACCTCTCAGCTGGGCTATTTTAGTAGCTTCCTAACTGCCTTCTGTGTTTTCACTCTTATTTATTCTCCTATAATTTATTTCCATGCAGCACCCTGGGAGACGTTTACATATGTAAATTAATTTATGTCACTCTCTTGCTTAAAACCTTTCAGTGACTTCACATTGCACATATTACACTGGCCAAACTCCTTATTACCAAATACTTGTCCTGCTATCTAGATGCTGCCTAGCTCATAGACTCATCTCGTATCTCCTCACAGCACCCCCATTGCTCACGTGCTGTTGTTACACTGGCCTTGTTCTCATGCTTAAGTGCTCTACTACCCCAGTGAAAATTGTGCAACAGTGTTTCAGGAACAATAAAGCACTATATCCATGTGAACTATGACTATTATCAGAGTCAGGAATAGAATGCCTGTGACTAAAATGGCTAAGGAAGAAAAGTTGTAGATTTTGATTCTTGCCAAAGTTTCTTACCACTATAAACACTGTTCTGAACCTCCACAAATGGAACTGCTGAAAATACAGGTCCAAGACTTACAGCCACATAGCAAGTCACCATATGTGTGCATATGGTACACGTGTATATATACAATATGTGTAAGCAAATGGCAAGGGTATTTAGCTATAGTAGCTTGCCTACATTACAGATATTTTATCAAATTACAATCTACATTTAGCAATCTAGTTAGTAATTAAAATACAACGTATGGCACAGTGCTGCTTAAAGTGAAATAGCAATACAAAGTTTTGAGATGTTAGTCAATGATTTCTAATAATCCTCCTTTATCAGAAAGAGTCAATGCTTTTCAACATTATCTAGTATTAATGTGGCTGCTCTCCCCAGTTGAGAGATGTAAAGATTGAAGAATAAAGAGCTGATTGAGGTCATGTGTAATCAATAGAGTGGTCAAAAAAAGTCTTGTTGTTCCTGGTCTTGAGAGTATTTGTTCCCTTGCCACACTGGATTTATTTCCTCAAGACAGCAACATCAAGTATTTTTCAGCAACATAAAACCCAACTCAAAGACACACATGAAAATTTGGTGACCAGATGAATATAGAGAATTGATAACAATGAGGAAGAAATACAGAAGACCACACAGGCGGGAGATTATTATAACTCCAGAAAGACGAAGAATCTGGGGTTCACAGGAGAGGATCAACACAAACTTTGAAAATGTCCATAATAACTTTCATTTTTATATATCACACATGACAGGCTTCTCATTGTTCAAATATGGTCTCTACAACATTAAATCACTTAGCATTGTCTAATAATTATTTCTTTAGATGATTTACCACTTTTGCAGTACTGGATTTTGCACAAGTTCTGCTTTCTCTCTGTGAATTTCAAGGCTCAGCTCATCTTTGTATTCAGTGACTTCCACAGTCTGATTCAAACTTAGGTGTTGCCTAACTTAAATTTCCTCTAAACAAATATTATTTGTATGTCAAATAAGTTTCATATGGTTCCCTTTATAGGTCATGATTATTCTACTTTTCATGGCTCAAATGTTCACCGAAATCCTTTCTACTACTTTGTTGATCCAAGTCCACTTTCCTTCCAAGATGATGTCAAATCCTTTTCCACAATGTCACTACTTAGAAATGCCCATAGCTATATCAGCATGATTTTTTACTGTAATGTATACATTTCCATCTAAGACGTTTTATTGCCATAATACTGTAAACTTCATTAGAATGGGGACTTTTAAAATACTCTATAGTGTCTAGTGTTAAACTAAGCACATAATAGGCACCTGTTAAATACGAATTTATCCTCTTAGCAACGTTAAACCACTACATTTCTATTAATATTTTTCTAACTTTAGACATTATTCTATTTCACTGAAGTGTCTAGAATCAGGTTGCAAGATTTAGAACCACAGCCTTTTCATTTTCTGGCTTAGTTACCATAGATGAGCTGCTTTACTTTTCTGGGTTTTGATTTTCTCAACTACAAAAGGATGATAATAAGAGTAGCTATGTTGCAAGGTTAGTGTCAGGATTAAATGATGGTGCTTAACATAATACCTGGCACATTGAAGTTTTCAATAAATAACATCTGTTGTTATTATTATTACTATCTGTTCCTTATTATAAACACACATCATTCATGCTTATATGCACTCTCCCAATTAAACATTATTCTTATATTTTAGAATATTAATTTGAAGTTTTACATGTTTGCCACTTTATTCTTATTAGCATTACTTCTTATATATCACATCTCCTTCTAGGATCATGTTCATTTTTCCTGCAGAGCATATGGTAGACACAGAAGTTCTCAAAGTGTGATACAGAGACCTTGTGGGTGCTTGAGACCTTACCAATGGATCTGTGAGGTCAAAACCATTTTCATAAGAACACCAAAATTATCTGCTTTTCACTTCTTACTCTGTTCATGAAGTCTTCCAGAAGTACATGGCATAGGATATCAAAAGAGATTGAGTGTAAATAAAATATGCAAATTACACTGTCTACTACTAAGTCAGAAATTAAAGCCATTTTATAAAATATAAAACAATGTCATTCTCACTATTTTAAAAAATATATAATTTTCAGAAAATGTATTGCATTTAAATTAACATGTAATAGGTTTACTATTATTTTAAATGAATTGATAAATAATATTTTTAATTTCTCAGTTTTAAAACTTTATGTGGTAGGCCAGGTGTGGTGGCTTATGCCTGATATCCCAACACTTTGAGAGGCCAACACAGGTTTATCACTAAAGCCCACTAGGAGTTCAAGACCAGCCTGGGCAATATAGTGAAACCCCATCTCTGCCCATGAAAATACAAAAATTAGCCAAATATGGTGGTGTGCTCCTGCAGTCTCAGCCACTCAGGAGGCTGAGGGGGAGGATCACCTGAGCCCAGGGAGGTCAAGGCTGCAGTGAGCTGTGATCACACCACTGCATTCCAGTCTGGGTGACAGAGAGAGACCCTGTCTCAAAAAAATAAAATTAAAATTAAAATACATAAATAAAACTTAATATAGTAAATATTGATAGATACAACTCACATAAACAAAAGTTCTTTAGGCCCCTCAGTAATTTCGAAGTGCATGAAAAGGGCTGAAGACCGAAACATTTGGGAAGCACTACTTTAAAGTTTTCTGCAAACCATGGTTTTGGTGGACTTTGGTAGTAAATTTAGTTTTAACTTTAATTTTCTGAAAATCTTTATTTTGCTCTCACTAATGGATGACAGTCGTGCTAAGTATAAAATTAAGCTGAGAGTTATCGTTTCCTCTCAACTCTTTGAAGACAGTATTCCATTGTCTTTTTACTTCTGTTACCACTGTTAACAAGGATGCTGTCATTTCACTTCCTGTTTTAGTTTAATTGTTCTTGTTTTCTGGTTGCTTTCAAGTTGTTGTTTTTTTCTTCTTCAATGTTCTGTAATCTCAGAAAAACGTGTCTAGGCATGAATTTCGTTTTTATTTATTCTTCTTAGGACACATTATGGGTTCAAAATCTGAGGATTTATGGGTTTTTTAATCAGTTCTGGAGAATTCACATCCATTATCATTACTTTTCCATTCTCTATGTCAGACTTTTTCATTCTAGCCTTGGTCTAATAAGCTACTTAACACTCTTTTGGGTTTTATTTTTTATTATTTCAACAACATCTTTTAAATTTAGAATTTTCATTTTCATTTTCATGTGTTTTGAAATAATTTTTTGTTGATTAGTAAACTCTTTGCATTTTAACATCTTCGTTACATATACAGTTGGTACATAGAATACTCTACGTAATATACTATATGTCTATACTATGTCTGAAAAACTCAAGTATCTTAGAAGCCTAAATCTGTTATCCATCAGTCCTAGAAATCTAAATCAGAGTGGCTGCTTCCTCATGCGTTTAAGGATCTTTGACTGTGAGCTCATTTCTTCATCTTAATTGTATAATTCCTGTATCCCATTGGGAACTGGGGAAACTTTTCTGCAGGAAAGATTTGCTCCTGCAAATAGCCAGGGGATGCAACTGACCCAGGTCTACTTAACTCTGCTGAGTGTCTCAGCTCATCCTTGAAGGTCCAAGCTCCCTCATTATTTATTCTGATGCCTGGAAAGTCACCATCAGAAAATTACACCTAAAGATTATGAAACCATGTATACTTTCAATAAGTCTCTGTTAAAAAGCAAATAACTTCGAGAGGGATGCTACTCTTGAGTTATGAGGTGCCTTCCAATAAAGGATCAGTAGACAGATTAATAAAAGCAATGTCCCACAAAACTGCTTAGAGCTGAATTTTCAGAGGACATCTCTGCAGGTTCCTAACAGTAAAAACTAAAGATCTTTTACATCTATATAGAATGAAGATGACAAATTAATGTCACCTCACATGCCAAATCCAACCAAGTGGCAGTGGTTACAGAGAGCTATATTAAGGAGTCTGTTGTCTTCTTTGGGCTCAGCAGAAACAAGTGCCATAAAAACTTGGTAATGTAATAATAATAGCACCCCTATGTACCAGGCACTGCTCTAATTACTTTGCATGCATCAACTAATTAAGTCCACACAATAATCTTATTCTCAGTTGTTATTTCACATTTATAGTTGAGAAAATAGACTCTGGTTAAATAACTTGCCTGAAGCCATGCAGTGAGTAAATGGTGGATCTAAGTGCTGAACATGGAAAGTCCAGCTTTAAGGCTGTCTGCATAATCATTACGCAATAGTGCCCCATAAATTAGAGCAGATAAACAGAGTGAAACGGACAAATCATTCCTCTCTGTGCATACAATGGTGTAAAACTAGGATCTTTACATGTTTTATCTTCAGATAAAATGAGAACTGGAGCCTGTTTCTTATGTTATCTGGTGGTCTCTACTGGTCTAACATCTAGATCAGAAATATAAGGTTCTTCAAATGACTTAGAAATCATTTAGGAAAGCCCCATGCCATGACTGTTGATGGTGACCGTCAAGATCAGGTTAGTTGCTGGTGCCACTTGCTTTTAACACAAAGACTTTTCACACAATCAGCAAATAACCAAATAACACAGGAATCCCCAACTCCTGGGCTGTGGACCAGTACCAGTCCACAGTCTGTTAGGAAACAGGGCACACAGCAGGAGGTGAGTGGCAGGGAAGAGAGCATTACTGTCTGAGCTCCACCTCCTGTCAGACCAGCAGTGGCATTAGATTCTATAGGAGCATGAACCCTGTTGTGACCTGCACATGCAAGCAATCTAGGCTGCATGAAACTTATGAGAATCTAATGACTGATGATCTGAGATGGAACAGCTTTGTCCTGAAACAACCCCCACCCACCACCACCATTGTCTTCCACAAAACCCATCCCTGGTGCCAAAAAGTCTGGAGACCACTGATACAATATACAACAATTAGTACTGAGTGGATCTTCCTGAGAAAATGTTCCCAGTAGAACATTCATCTAGGATCTAAGATTAAAAATGCACCAGATGTGCCTACGGAACACTTCTTAGAATATTTGTGACATTTTGTAGTTTACACTTATTCCTGTTCCTCAGACTATAAAGTCCTCACAGCTAACTTTATAGCACATTCATATCTGCATCCACAGCCTGGTTATACGCCTGACTAGTGATTTCTTCTTAATTATTGTGCATGTAATGAATGAATTCATGAACTGTTGATGTTTAGCCTAAAACCAGAGAACAGTCTGCACATTAATGCAGACTATCTGTGTTTCTATCCTAAGCTTCTCATTGTGCTATCAACTACTTTTGGCTCTTAAGATAGAGTAAAGTGAGCCATACTCTCTCTTTCACACACACTCTCTCTCTCTGTCTCCCCTTCTCTCTCACAGTTTGGGTGATTTGACTTAGCAGAATTATTAAAACTCATCCCACAGACCCCCTTTTAGATCTTTAACTATAAAGATAAGATGACTCTCTGATAAAACTTTCTCCATTTCAGAACTATTTCTATTTACAATTTATATTTGATTTTGAAATATGTAAAACAGGCATAATTTTTGTTTTAAAATGTATAAATAGGTGGAAGAATATATTTATCTTGTTTTTATTTTTTAAAGAGCTCAGTACTATTAAAGCATTCAAAGGAAAACTTACAAATGAAGAAATACACACATATCTCTGAGTTCCCAGGACCACAAAAAGCAACCACTTGTTTCGCTGATGTTGCACATTATGTTTCTAGGATCACATGTGGTGTGTTTCCCACACTTACAGCACCTCTATATGTCTCCCTTAAAGTTATTTATAAGGTGTTTTGCCACCTGTAGGATACACATTTATATCTTTTTATACACATTCATATTATTTATTCATAGATTCCTCAGATAATAAATTGGCAAGTGTTTTATTTTCCTCATGCTTATAGTGTTTGCATTATGGTACGTTCCCCTTTGGCAAAGGTTTCATAATTACGGATCCTCAAAGTTGTAATCAGAATATGTGTGTGTGTGTGTGTGTGTGTGTGTGTGTGTGTGTGTACACAGTCAGGCATTGCTTAACATCAGGACTGCATTCTGAGAAATGAGTCGTTAGGCAATTTTGTCATTGTGCAAACATCATAGGGTGCACTTATACAAACCTGTATTGTATACCTTTCTACAAACCTAGGCTATATGGTATAGCCTTTTGCTCCTGTATTAGTCCATTCTCATGCTGCTGATAAAGACATATCCAGACAGGGTAATTTATAAAGGAAAGAGGTTTCATTGACTCACAGTTCAGCATGACTGGGGAGGCCTCAGGAAACTTGAAATCATGGCAGAAGGGGAAGAAAACACTTTCTTCTTTTTTGGTAGGAGTGAAGAGAAGTGCCAGGCAAAAGGGGGAAAAGCCCCTTATAAAATCATCAGATCTTGTGAGAACTCACTCACTATCATGAGGACAGCATGAAAGTAACCACTGCCATGATTCAATTACCTTCTACCAGGTCCCTCCCATTACATGTGGGGATTATGGGAACAATTCGAGATGAGATTTGGGTGAGGACACAGCCAAACCATATAATTCTGCCCATGATCCTCTCCTAAATCTTACATCCTCCCATTTCAAAACATAATTATGCCTTCCCAATAGTCCCCCAGAGTCTCAACTCATTCCAGCATTAACTCAAAAGTCCAAGTCCAAAGTTTCATCTGAGACAAAGCAAGTCCCTTCAACTAGGAGCTTGTAAAATCAAAAGCAAGTTAGTTACTTCCTAGATACAATGGGAGGACACCATTCCAAATGGGATAAATTGGCCAAAACAAAGGGGCTAGAGGCCCATGCAAGTCCAAAATCCAATAGAGCAGTCATTAAATCTTAAAATTCCTAAACGATCTCCTTTGACTCCATGTCTCACACTGATACAAGAGGTGTATGTATGGCCTTGGGCAGCTCCACCCCTGTGGCTTTGCAGGATACAGCCTCCCTCCCAGCTGCTTTCACTAACTGGCATGAAGTGTCTGTGGCTTTTCCAGGTGCATGGTATACCCTGTCAGTGGATCTACCATTCTGGGGTCTGGAGGATGGTGGCCCTCTTCTCATAGCTCTACTAGGCAGTGCCTCAATGGAGACTCTGTGTAGGGGCTCCAATCTCACATTTCCCTTCTACACTGCCCTAGCAGAGGTTCTCCACGAGGGTTCTGCCTCTGGAACACACCTCTGCCTGGACATCCAGGTGTTTCCATACATCCTCTGAAATCTAGGCAGAGGCTCCCAAACCTTAATTCTTGTCTTCTGCATACCCACAGGACCAACACCATGTGGAAGCTGCCAATGCTTGTGGCTTGCCCCCTGGGAAGCCATGGCCTGAGTTGTACCTTTGCCCCTTTTAGTCATGGCTGGAGTGGCTGAGACACAGGGCACCAAGTCCTTAGGCTGCACACAGCAGGGGTAGCCTGGACCCAGCCAAGGAAACCATTATTTCCTCCTAGGCCTCCAGGCTTGTGATGGGAGGGGCTGCTGTGAAGGTCTCTGACATTTCCTAAAGACATAGTCTTCATTGTCTTGGCAATTAGCATCTGGTTCCTTGTTACTTATGCAAATTTCTGCAGCTGGCTTGAATTTCTCCCCAGAAAATGGGTTTTTCTTTTCTACTGTGTCATCAGGCTGCAACATTTTCAAACTTGTATGCTCTGCTTCCCTTTTAAACATAAGTTCCAGTTTCAGATAATCTCAAGTTCAAAGTTCCACAGATCTCTAGGGAAGGAGCAAAACGCTGCCAGTCTCTTTGCATAGACAGAGTAACTTTTACTCCAGTTCCCAACAAGTTCCCTATCTCCATCTGAGACCACCTCAACCTGGACCTAATATTGTCCATATTATTATTGCCATTTTGGACAAAGCTATTCAACAAGTCTCTAGGAAGTTCCAAACTTTACCACATCTTCCTGTCTTCTGAGCTCTTCAAGTATCTAGGAAATTGCAAACTTTCCCACATTTTTCTGTCTTCTTCTGAGCCCTCCAAATGGTTCCAATTTCTGTATCTTACCCAGTTCCAAAGTCACTGCCACACATTTGGGTATCTTTACAGCAGTACCCCTCTCCTGGTACCAATTTACTGTATTAATCTGTTCTCACACTGGAAATGAAGATATACCCAAGACTGGGTAATTTACAAAGGAAAGAGGTTTAATTGACTCACAGTTCCACAGGGCTGGGGAGGCCTCAGGAAACTTATAATCATGGCAGAAGGGGAAGCAAACACATCCTTCTTCACATGGCAGAAGAAAGGGGAAGAATAAGTGCCCAATGATGGGGGTAGCCCCTTACAAAACCATCAGATCTCATGAGAACTCACTATCACCAGAACAGCAAGGAGGTAACAGCCCCCATAATTAAATTACTGTCTCCCACTGGGTCCTTCCCACTACAGGTGGGG
The DNA here is from genome assembly GCF_001698545.2 of Rhinopithecus bieti. Taxonomy (NCBI): domain Eukaryota; kingdom Metazoa; phylum Chordata; class Mammalia; order Primates; family Cercopithecidae; genus Rhinopithecus; species Rhinopithecus bieti. The sequence goes on along the minus strand of NW_016820951.1, from coordinate 64,372 downwards.
ATTATGGGAACTACAATTCAAGATGAGATTTGGGTGGAGACACAGCCAAACATATCAGCTCCTCAGCTACAAACCTGTACAGCATGCTACTGTACTGAATACCGTAGGCAATTTAACACAATGCTAATTATTTGTGTATCTGAACATAGGAAAGGCACAGTAAAAATACACTATTAAAAACTTAGAGGACACTGTCATATATGCAGTCTGTTGTCGACCAAAACATTATGTAGCACATTACTGTATATACTTTTTTCCATCTTTACATCGCTTGGGAACATACAATATAATTCAATTATCCATTCACAATAAAATTAGTGACCTGGATAAAAATTGTGTGGATAACTAATGAAAATCTTAGTTAATAAAAAAAAAGAAACTATTTCTAAAAGTGCTATGTACATTTCCTGCCTTCTAAAACAGATTCCTGTGGACATAATTTAATCTTCTTTTGCTAAATTTAGGATAAAGGTTGCTTATTCCCTATTTTTATAGGACACTTATAACCAAATTTATTCATTCAACAAATGCCTATTGATTGTTTAGTATGTTCAAGTGATAAAGTTAGGTTCTGGGCTACAAACATTATAAAAAAAAGGATACTTTCCTGTCTCAACTGTCTCACAGTCTGGCAGGGAACAAAGTAATGTGTCCCCAGTTAGTTGTAATAATTAATGCAATAGTTTTGGTAGGCCAGTATTCTCCATTGGAAGCAGCTGCAGTCTGAAGCTCTCACAGAGAAGAAAAAAAAAATGATGAGTAAATTCTACATCTTCAGCTGAGGTATCCAGGTTCTCACATTGGGACTGACTAAACAGTCAACATAGCCCATGGAGAGTGAGGAAAAGCAGAGTGGGGTGACAGCCCATCTATGAGCAGCACAGAACCAGGTTAACCCCTACCCCAAGCTAAGGGAGGAGTAATTGTATGACCCAATCTGTGGAAACCACACTTCTCCCACAGATCCTTGCAACTCATGGATCAGGAGATCTTCTTGCAAGCCCATGCCACCAGGCCCTTGGGTCTGAAGCACAGAGCTGTGCAACCAAATACCAGATACTGGCAAACCAAATCCAGCAACACATCAAAAAGGTTATCCACCACAATCAAGTAGTCTTCATCCTCAGGATGCAAGGCTGGTTCAACATACACAAATCAATAAACGTAATTTATCACATAAACAGAACTAAAGACAAAAGCCACATGATTATTGCAATAGATACAGAAAAGGCCTTCAATAAAATTCAACATCCCTTCATGTTAAAAACTCTCAATAAACCAGGTATTGAAGAAATATACCTCAAAATAATAAGAGCCATTTATGACAAACCCACAGCCAATATCATTCTGAATGGGCAAAAGCTGGAAGCATTGCCTTTGAAAAATGGCACAAGACAAGGATGCCCTCACTCACCACTCCTATTCAACATAGTGTTGGAAGTCCTGGCTATCAGGCAAGAGAAAAAAATAAAGAGTATTCAAATAGGAAGAGAGGAAGCCAAATTGTCTTTGTTTTCAGATGACATGATCCTGTATCTAGAAAACCACATCATCTCATCCCAAAAGCTTCTTAACCTAATAAGAAACTTCAGCAAAATCACAAGATGCAAAATCAATGTGCAAAAATCACAAGCATTCCTATACACCTACAACAGACAAGAAGAGAGCCAAATCATGAATGAACTTTCATTCACAACTGCTACAAAGAGAGTAAAATATCCAGGAATATAGCTAATAAGGGAAGTGAAGGACATCTTCAAGGAGAACTAAAAACCACTGCCCAGTGAAATCAGAGAGGACACGAACAAATGGAAAAACATTCCATGTTCATGGCAGAATCAATGTTGTGAAAATCACCCTACTGCCCAAAGCAATTTATAGATTCAACGCTATTCCCATTAAACTACCATTGACATTCTTCACAGAATTAGAAAAAACTATTTTAAAATCCATATGGAATCAAAAGAGCACAGATAACCAAGACAATCCTAAGCAAAAAGAACAAAGCTGGAGCCTGTACAGCCAAGACAATCCTAAGCAAGAGAAGAAAGCCACTCCCCAACTTCAAACTATACTACAAGTCTACAGTAACCAAAACAGCATGGTACTGGTACAAAAACAAAACAAAGACCCATAGAATAGAATAGGGAACTCAGAAATAAGACCACACAGGTACAACCATCTGAGTTTCAACAAATCTGATAAAAACAAGCAATAGGGAAAAGATGCCCTATTTAATAAATGGTGCTGGGAGAACTGGCCAGCCATATGCAGAAAATTGAAACTGGACCCCTTCCTTACACCTTATACAAAATTAACTCAAGATGGATTAGGACTTATTTGTAAAACTCCAAACTATAAAACCCTAGAAGAAAATCCAGACAATACCATTCAGGACATAGGTACAGGCAAAGATTTAATAATGAAACCACTAAAAGCAATTGCAACAAAAGCAAAATTGACAATGGGATCTAATTAAACTAATGAGCTGCTGCATAGCAAAAGAAACTATCATCAGAGTGAACAAACACCCTATGGAATGGGAGAACATTTTTTGCAATCTATCCATCTGACAAAGGTCTAATATCCAGAATTTACAAGGAACTTAAACAAATTTACAAGAATAAAATAAACAACCCCACTAAAAAGTGGGCAAAGGACATGAACAGACNGCCCTATTTAATAAATGGTGCTGGGAGAACTGGCTAGCCATATGCAGAAAATTGAAACTGGACCCCTTCCTTACACCTTATACAAAAATTAACTCAAGATGGATTAGGACTTATTTGTAAAACTCCAAACTATAAAAACCCTAGAAGAAAATCCAGACAATACCATTCAGGACATAGGTACAGGCAAAGATTTAATAATGAAACCACTAAAAGCAATTGCAACAAAAGCAAAATTGACAATGGGATCTAATTAAACTAATGAGCTGCTGCATAGCAAAAGAAACTATCATCAGAGTGAACAAACACCCTATGGAATGGGAGAACATTTTTTGCAATCTATCCATCTGACAAAGGTCTAATATCCAGAATTTACAAGGAACTTAAACAAATTTACAAGAATAAAATAAACAACCCCACTAAAAAGTGGGCAAAGGACATGAACAGACACTTCTCAAAAGAAGACATTCATGTGGCCAACAAACATATGAAAAAAAGCTCAACACCACTTATCATTAGAGCAATGCAAATTAAAGCCACAATGAGATACCATCTCATGACAGTCAGAATGGCAATTATTAAAAAGTCAAGAAACAACAGATGCTGGCGAGGTTGCAGAGAAAAAGAAAAGAAATGCTTTTACGCTGTTGGTGGTTATGTAAATTAGTTCAACCGTTGTGGAAGACAGTGTGGCAATACCTCAAGAATCTAGAAGCAGAAATACCATTTGATCCAGCAACCCTATTATTGGGTAAATACCCAAAGGAATATCAATCATTCTATTATAAAGATACATGCGCACATATGTTTATTGCAGCACTATTCACAATAGTAAAGACACGGAATAAACCCAAATCTTCATCAACAGTAGACTGGATAAAGAAAATGTGGTACATACACACCATGGAAGACTATGCAGCCACAAAAGGGAACAAAGTCATGTCCTGTGGAGGGACATGGATGGAGTTGCAAGCTGTTATCCTCAGCAAACTAATGTGCAGGAACAGAAAACCAAATACCATATGTTCTCACTTACAAGTTAAGCTGAACTATGGGAACACATGGACACAGGGGGAAGAGCAACACACGCTGGGGCCTGTCCACAAGGGTGGGGGAAGAGAGCATCAGGAAGAACAGCTAATGGGTCCTGGGCTTAACACCTGGGTGATGGGTTGATCTGTGCAGCAAACCACCATGACATTCGTTTACCTATGTAACAAACCTGCACATCCTGCACATGTACCATGGAACTTAAAATCAAAGTTGATAAAAATAATAATAACAATAATTAATGCAATCAATCATACATTAAAGAAACATTTTTAAGCAGGTGATATTCTACCATGAAGCCTGGTCGTCAAAAAAACCAAAAATATTCTAGCAGATATAAAAGAGGATTAAGATACTCTAGGCAAGGAAAAGAACACACAGCTGAAGCATAAATTTGAAGAGATGATGAGGAGATGTGCTAAGAGGGAGAAACAGTAAAGAGGCAATATGAATAATGGTCAGTATCATGAATTTGGAATCAGATCAACCTGATTTCAAATCCCAATTCCACTACCTAACTTCATACTTAAAAAGGTTTGACCTTTTTGAGCTTGTCCATCTGTAGTTGTGAGAATTAGATAATGAATGTTAAACATGTAGCTTAGGTTCTAACACCCAGTGGAGAGTACTTGAAGTTGTTATTGATATTATCATTCATGTTGCTATTATTAGAAATGAGCCACATTAATGTCTTCAAGGATAGGTCTCTAAAGGCCATGTCCCTAAGGCATGCTTCCTCATGTAGCACCCTTAAAACAACAGCAACTCTCTTCTCCCTCGTCCATCTACCACCATCACAATGGGCCCCACTAGCAATGCTCATTATGCCTGAACATCTCTGATTTCATATCTTGGTAAAATATTTGCCTAACTCCTACTTTTCAGAGCTCTACTTTCTAAGAAAGAGGGATAAAATTAGAAAAAAAAAGACAACCTTATCTGTGCTAAAATAAAAATAAATTTCAAATGAGTGTTCCTACCCTTGCAGGATGTTTCTATGCACTTTAAATATGCTTTTACTGAAATGACATCTTAGGCAAAGAATTCATTGTAATGGTGAGAATCTCAAATGCAATGGCAGGCCTGAGGGAGAAATTTCCACACAAACACTTTGGAACCCTCTAATGAATTATGAGTAGGTGGCTTCCTCTACCAACATGAAGAGCCATCCCTTCAGAAAACTTTGCAGCTGGGTTCCAGTTTTGCATTCCATACATTTCCATTAATGTGGGTGGAAGATTTCATGGTACTATCTAGTTTATTCTTAGCATGTGTGGGTCATGCATTATTCAGCATTATGAGACATCTATTTGAATAATAAGGTTAAAACTGTTTTGAAGGCCATGGCTAACAAAGCTGTAAATATTATTCAAAGATGGAGCACATGAAGCCATGACTACTCACAATACACAAGTCACAAAGTGAAGAAATTTTTATAAGAGAGCTAAGACAAATCCAAATGGTTCCCCCAATCTGTGAAAATCCAAACCTCACTGTGCCTGAAGACCTTGGAGAGACCCAGTTGATGCCAACTCATTTTTCTGCAGAACCAGTGGGTGTACTCTCTGCCCACACCAGATTCTTCAGTAGCAACATTTCCAAACAAACCACTAGTTTTCTAGGATCAGATAAAGTTACAAGCATCCATAAATAAGAACTTCTTAATATAATTATGAGTCTTGCTTTGGAGGGAGGAAGGGATGCAATGGAGTGATCCTCAGCTGAGTCATTAAAATAATTCAGTTGCAAGTTGCTTAACTGAGGACTCCCTACTCCACAACTTCTGCAAAGTAAATCTGGGCTAGAAGGTAATTGATTAATAATGTAATCAGTGTGGCTAGCTTTCTCTAGGTGCTTTGATAAAAATATAGTTGTACTAAAGATACTATTTATTACTATTTATTATAAGTCACACAAGGGTGTGGTGTTTCAATGTTTTCATGTTTAGCAATTATAAACTGAAACTATTAAGTGCTTTTTAACCAACCCAGAAAGAAGACAAACTTAAAATAAGCCTTGATTACACGCTCTTTATAGATATCCTTTTTTTTCTGGTCTTGATTTTACAGCTAAAATGTCTTCAATCCCTCTTGCCAGCGACACCTTATAATCTTTACATAGAAATCCTAAGCAAAATAAATACTAAACTTGATAACCTCTGCTTCAAATAGCAAATAGTGGTATTGAGGTAAAAGAAGCAAACTGTTAACACAAGTAAAATTAAATCTGTCCAGGAACGTTTATTTTAGAAAGATTGGTATTCAAATCTTGATTCCTTGTGTTGAAACAGATGGGCTTAACAGGAATAATTCCTACAGTATATCACTTAAAAAATTTACCATTTATGCAAAGGATTTATGTTTCCAGAGTACCAGTAAAATGCCTTTGCTCTTCTTTTCCCACATGTCCTTGAACATTTCAACCACTTTTGTGGTCTCAATTATCACCCCAAGGTGAATTAGTTCTATATTCACATTTCCTCTTGCACTTGCTTTAGTTTAACAGCGTTTCTGCCTACTGGTTCTGCCAGCTGTGTCTCTCCCATTAACCTCAAGCTCAAGCTGGTTGAAATGATTCATCTCCTTATCCAGTAATTCAGAGAAACTTCTGGGCTCCTAATTGTTCTCAACAAAATCTCCATGTCCAGAGTCACAGAGATGTAGAATTGCAAAGTCACCCATCCTTTTCCTTTTTCCTCTTTCTCTACAGCAGAAGTTCTCAACTTCGGCTTTATTGATATTTTGAGCCTGAAAATTCTTTGTCTGGGGGAAGGAAGGCTAGAGTCGCTCTGTGCATTTTACTCTGTTCCGCAGTATCCCTGGCTTCTACCTACTTGTTGCCAGTGGCTGTATCCACTCCCCAGGTTGTAACAACCAAATATCTCCAGACATTGTCAAATATTCCTGGGGGGTAAAATCACTCCCCACCTCCAGCCAATTAGTTGCCTAATTGTCAAGTGAATTCTCCCTGTTTTTCTCTTGTAGCTTCTTCACATCAGTCCTTGCTATCTCATTACCATGCCAGCCCCCGGGGAGAACAATCAGTGTGTGCTGTCTTTTCGCAGTACATTTGAGTGATGTAATAGGCAGTGTGTACCAAGACATGCCGGACTCAGAATCCAATAACCAATATGGGGGAAAGAAATTCAGAAAAGAAATCTTGGAAACATTTCTGGTAACTCTGAAGTCCTGAATAGATTTTTTTTTTTTTAATTGGAGTCTGAGGATTTTAACATTGACTTCATCTCTAGCAATTTAAAATCATGATTTGGGATGGAAAGGACCAGATGAGAAGCCACTATTTAGCCATTGTCTATGTAAGTTAATTATTTAGACAATCTTGAAATGTGAAGCTCTTTACAGCAAAGAATGTAAGTATGCACAGTAGAAAGAACATGGTTTTAGGATATTATTAGGATAGTGAATCCCACCTTTGGCAATGTGCTATTGAAAGATAAGACTATCTAACTCTACCAGACTTGTTCTAAGGACTAGAATAGTGAATGGCTATTTCTATATTCCATCTTTTACCAGAACAAACTTGAGATAATTGAAAATGTTACATACTTGGCACATAGCAGGTGTTCAATAAATGTAAACTAAAAATAACTGAGTATTTCATACTGAGGCTGTTACAATGACTTTAAAATGAACTTAGATGTGATCCTGTGACTGTTCCACAAGAAATCACATTAGACAAAAACAATAGTGCTGAGGAAGCAGTCAGAATTTCCTGGGGGGTGTGGGGAGAAACAAAAATAGGCTTGGAGTCAAACAATAGGTCCTACTAGGTCCATAGACTACTATAAATTAATGATGATAATAAACTGACTTTGAAATTCAGCATCAAAAGTTTACTCACACCCCAAAGATCTTAACTGATAATCATATTAACCCTCTATTATGAAAAATAGATTACAATAATTATACTAGATCTTTGAGAATCCACCTGAGTGACCTTTCTATTACATATGCAACAGAGACCAAGAAGAAAGGTCCAGAGAGGCAGAAAACACATTTGCAAGTGTGGTGTCACACAATCCAAGAAAGGAAATACCTCAAATAGCACAAATAGTCATCAGGAGCAAGTGATGCCGAATGATTAAATAAGCAAAAAATTCAAAATGCCCTGCTGGGCTGAGAGTCATGGAAATCATTCATAAGAGCAAGTGGAATTGCTGGTTAACACAAGCAATTTCAGTGGGATGGTAACTGTGGACACCAGATTTCAGTGTTCTGAGAAAAGAATGAGAGGGAATGAAGGAGAGATGGTAAGTGTGCACGACACTCAAATGAGTTTGGCAGTGAAAGACAAAAGTGAATTGGAAGGTGCTGGAGAATGAAGGGAGGTTTTCCTGGAAGTTCAGAAAAACTCGTTCACATTTAAATACTTAAGAAGTATGTTGAAGTTACATGAATAAAAAGAGCGCAATAGAATACAATTCCAGAAGAGGTAAAAAGATAGGTGATCTAGAAGAATGGTGGTGAGATTAGCCTTTGATGATACAATGAAAAGAATGGATTTATCATTCACAGCAGCAAGTGGGAAGGAGAAGAGGGTGGAGACTTGGCCTCTGAATCAATCACAGGACATTGAAGGAGTTCCAATCTGATGGCTTCTATTTTATTCTTGAAGAAGTTACTCTCACTCATTCCTCTGACTTGTAAATTAAACAGGATTTTTTTCTTTTATCCATTTTCCATTTGGAGAAACAGAGGGACAAAAATGGTCAGTGGTTAAATAACTTTGGTTGTATGTATCCCTTTTGATAATCCATGATTCTTCTTTTAATCTATGAACCCACCCATAATCCACAGGTACATACACACTGAGAAATATGCACACAAAACAGTTTCTAGGCTGTGATCTGATTCATTAATAGTTTCTCAAGTTGGTAACATTTATATTTGAGTCAAAAATGGGTAAAGTATCTACTCAAATAACATGTGATTTTAGTGTGGCAGTATTGAAGTCAACGTCTCATGTAAAGATTTGGGGCTTTTTCATCAAGAGACTGTATTGGAAAATCACCTGCTAAGACTGTGGTCATTACTGTAAGTTTTCTGTGCAAAGCAAAGGTGGTTGATACTGTACCTTGGCGAAGCTGCCTTAACCACCTTTGTCGCTGCCCAGGTGTTTCCCATGCCTGTGGCAGACTTAGAAGATGGAGGAGTGGAGCCTGCCAGACCAGTTGCAAAGTGCAGAACATGCCTCAGGGCCTCCATTCGCAATCCAATTTGCCTTAGTGCCTGTGCCCAGCCTTAGCACTGCAAGGCTGACCTTTCGACACAGGCAAGTTCAGCAACAATCACTTGGCCACAGCCACAGATTCTACCTGGTGCCAAGAATTCTATGGTCTCTTGGGTGACGGCCACTTGGCAGCAATTTTCAGAGTTCTGCTCTGGCACAGAATAAGGCTGTGTGTTTGTGTGTGTGTGTGTGTGTGTGTATTCAACACTTGCTGGAAGGGAGAGTGAAAAAAGATAGAGTTGGAATAAAAACACCAGTGTACCTCTCTTCTCTCTTTCTAGCCTATTGTCATAACACTCTGGCTCTGCTCTGACTTCAATGACAGTGAAAAGCAAAATGGAGGAAAGGGAAAGGGAAGATGGGAGAAAGACAAAAAGAAGAAAGAAGACAGAGAATTCTGAAACTTGGAGGCAAGAGAGGGCAGAAGATGAAACACTGAGTTAAAATATTATCCTGGAATAAGACCACATGTCTTTGGGCAGAATGTCAGTTCACCTTTTCTGTCCCTACTTTCTTCCAATTCAAACCTTGGGTACACTGAAGTGGACACACAAAAAAGTCTTTTGTTAACACTTTTACACCTTCCATGTTTGTGGTCTTTGAATTCCTCTAATAAATTTCCCTTTATCAGTGGAATAGCAAAATTTTTCATGACGCTTCTTAAAGTACTTTTAACTCAGTTCTACACAACACAGAGATAATTGTTTGGTTAATATTACCAGTTGGACAGATAAGTAGAGGACTCAAGCCAAAAGTATTTCTTTGCCAGATGACCAAAAATCCACTTCACACTGAGCTGAAGGGGGAAAAAGGAGGCAAATATTAATAACAGTCAAGGTATAACAAATAACATATACTTTGTTATGAAAGATGTTCCTTCCTCATATAATTTCCAAATGTGATTCTATAGTAAACAACACATCTAATATGCATAATTGAAATGATTTTCCTTATGGAAGCAAGCTCCTCTGTTCTTTTTTGTATTATGGAACTACACCTGGAATTGGTTTCAAGGGAAAGTGAATCAGCTTAACTGCCTCAGCCAAACCTAGAGGGCCCCTTGCTCTCATCTGGGCTGGAAAAGAACTCAAAGTAGTATCTAATGATGATCTTAGTGCAATATCTGGCACATAGTAAATGGTCTTCAAATATTAGCTGTTTTTTACCCAATCAGGAGAAAAAATCAACCAGAACTAAACAATACGGAGGGCTTACGCATTTAGAAAAAAGAAAGAAAGAAAAAGGAACAAAAGAAATACTAATGGTTCATTGTGAGTATGAGCAATTTTAAAGACATTGATAGGCCGGGCGCAGTGGCTCAAGCCTGTAATCCCAGCACTTTGGGAGGCCGAGACGGGCGGATCACGAGGTCAGGAGATCGAGACTATCCTGGCTAAGATGGTGAAACCCCATCTCTACTAAAAAATACAAAAAACTAGCCAGGGCGCCTGTAGTCCCAGCTACACGGGAGGCTGAGGGAGGAGAATGGCGTAAACCCGGAAGGCGGAGCTTGCAATGAGCTGAGATCCGGCCACTGCACTCCAGCCCGGGCGACAGAGCGAGACTCCGTCTCAAAAAAAAAAAAAAAAAAAAAAAAAA